>NC_092253.1:8395000-8540000 GCF_036320965.1 Panulirus ornatus
TCTTTCGTCTGTTTCCTGGCGCTACCTCGCTGACGGGGGGAAACGGCGATTGAGTATCATAAATAGCAACACTGGGAACACAAGCAGGGCCCGGGCAACACACGGCCAAACGTACCCCGCTTCCTACACTCACTACACAGCTGTGGGGTCTGAACACACGCAACTCAAAAACATCTTCCGAAAAGAAATTATATATTAGAAAATATACTCACGACCGAGAGAGAGAGAGAGAGAGAGAGAGAGAGAGAGAGAGAGAGAGAGAGAGAGAGAGAGAGATGCCATACTAACTTTTGAACATTCGTTCGTTACCAGTAGTGGCTAGAAGGAGAGGCCATGCCATCTTAAAAGGCCACTGTCACGAGTGACCGAGTGACAGAGAGGAGAAAAAAAAAGGCCATTCCATCCTAAAAGGCCTTCAACATGAGTGACGAAGAAAAAACGCCCATACCCTCCTAAATGGCCTCTGACACGAGTGACGAAGGGAAAAAAAGGACCATACCAAACTAAAAAGTCTTCGACATGAGTGACGAAAAAAGGCCTTTGTAATGAGCGACGAAGAAAAAACGCTTACACAATCCTAAAACGGTCTGCGACATGAGTGATTAGGAAAAAAGGCCCAAACCACCCTGAAAGGCCTATACCTTTATAAAAAAAAGGCCCATACCTTCCTAAAAAGGCCCACACCATCCTAAAAAGGCCCATGCCATCCTATAAAGACCCAAACCACCATAAAAGGCCCATACCATCCTAAAAGGCCCATACCACCCTAAAAGGCCCATACCATCCTAAAAAGACCCATACCACCCTAAAAGGGCCAATACCTAAAAAGGCCCATACCATCCTAAAAGGGCCAATACCTAAAAAGGCACATACCATCCTAAATAAGCCCAAACCACCCTAAAAGGCCCATACCATCCTAAAAGGGCCAATACCTAAAAAGGCACATACCATCCTAAAAAAAAGCCCAAACCACCCTAAAAGGCCCATACCATCCTAAAAAGGCCTTCGTTGTCGTGAGTGACACAGCCAAAGGCTCTATTATCCTACCACGCCACAATCCCCCTGTGTGACGCCTCCAGTTCGACACACCACTCATGTCCACCACCCAACCCAACAGCCATTTGAACCAAAGCCATCCGTACCACTCGAGCACGACGGTACACGAGCCTTGAGCACGACGGTATACGACCCTTGAGCAGGCATGCAAACAGGCAAGCAGGCAGGCAAGTAGGAAAGCAAGCAGGCAAGCAGACAGGCAGGCATGCAGGCAAACAAGCGAGCAGGCATGCAGGCAAGCAGGCAGACAGGCAAACAGGCAGGCAGGCAGGCAAGCAAGCAAGCAGACAGGCAAGCAAACAGGCAGGCAAACAGGCAGGCAAACAAGCAGGCAGGCAGACAAACAAGCGAGCAAGCAGGCAAGCAGGCAAACAAGCGAGCAGGCAGGCAAGCAAGCAGGCAGACAAGCAGGCAGGCAGGCAAGCAGGCAGACAAGCAGGCAGGCAGGCAAGCAGGCAGACAAGCAGGCAGGCAGGCAAGCAGGCAGGCAAGCAAGCAGACAGACAAGCAAGCAAGCAGACAGACAAGCAAGCAAGCAGACAGACAATCAAGCAAGCAGGCAGACAAGCAAGCAGGCAGGCACCGTAGGAGGCAACCCATTCACTGGGTCTTCCCTCCACCACACACCAGCCCTTCATTTACCCCCCCGGGTCAGGCCAGGAGGACGCGCTACCTCCTCCTCCTCCTCCTCAACACACGTCTCCTCCTCTCCCCCTCCCATGATGACCCCAACACAACACGTCTCGCGAAGACCACATCATCATCGTCATCATCATCATCCCGGGGTCTGTTCATTCAAGACTGTGGTTCACAGACCTCCCTCCCGTGCACGTACACGCAGCGGCACGTGCACGTAGCACAGACCTCCCTCCCAGGCACGTACACGCAGCACAGACCTCCCTCCCGTGCACGTACACGCAGCACAGACCTCCCTCCCGTGCACGTACACGTAGCACAGACCTCCCTCCCATCCGTCGAACACAGTGAAATAAAAAGCAATAAATGATTATATACAACTGATAAAAAACACAATCCTCCCGACATTCCTTACTTAAAAGCAGTAAATAATTATATATATAACTAGTAGATAAAAAAAAAAAAACAATAAATGTAATGGTATTCCTTTTCAACTCACGACCCGAACTTTTCAAATCAACCCCACGTATGTGCCATGCCGGACACCACCACCTCCCCACACACACACCCTCCCCCCCTGGTGGCCGCTCCCGTAACTACTTACTGGTATACGAACACACACGTACCGTCCACTGGCAACGTGTGTGGGGCTTGACGTTAAACTCCATTATTCTGAAAAAAACTTTTCTTTTTCAAAAGAGTTTCATCCTCTGCCACCACCAACACCACCCAGCACCAGCTGTCTCTGCCACCACCTCCACCACCACCATCCAGCACACCAGCTGTCTCTCGAAGACCCTCTCTCGAAGACCCATCCAGTCTGACACATCATAGTTATGTACACGTACACCTAACCTAACCCCTTGAACCCCTTTCTTCCCCTTTTCCCCCTTTCCTCCCCTCTTTCTGCACCCATCACCTAAAAATCTAAAAATTACAAAAATTCAAATTTTCAATCCCCCCTTAACACATCAGAAAAAAAAATGAAAAAATTTAATTCACATTTCTAATCCCCCAACCCATCACTTAAATATCTAAAAAGAAAAAATTAAAATTTAGATTTTTAATCCCCCACTCAAAATTTTTTTCAAGAAGTTAAAAATCTAAAAAATTAAGATTTTCATACCCCCTTCCCCCATGCAAGATCGTTATCTTCCCCCCCCCCTTTATTCCCCTCGCCCCCCTTCGTTTCAAACACACCAACAATCTAATCTTTCACATTCGCCATCTTCTACACCCCCATGACCTCCATACATCTCTCCTTAAAAAAAAATTCTACAAACGTCTGCTTCCAACTATAAACCATTTTCTCTTTTCTCTCTCTCTAACTTGACTTGACTTGACTTTAAACCTCTGTGTTGTCTGTGGAAATTCCAGCCACGTTCCATTTCGGATCGAGAGCCATTTTTTAAAGTCGTCTTCCCCACAATCCCTCCTGCCTTCCACACACACACACACACACACACACACACACACACACACACACACACACACGCCCGCCCGCGCCTCACCGTGGCAGCCCCCTTATTAAACCCAACGTCAGGTCGCCTTTCATACCATAACCCTTGGCCTCCTCCTCCCCCCAAAAAACCTGCCCTGATCCACTCGTGTCTCTCTTTTCCGAAGTCCTTTTTCCCCTCCTTATTTTTTTTTTTTCCCAGCGACGCACATTAGGACTGTCTGCTACCCATCTTGACCGTGGACGACCCCTTAATATCTACCGTCTACAGTAGGTGGTCAACGGGAGAGACTGTATTGTTAAAAAGAAAAAAAGAGCATCAATTTTTCCCCTTTAAAAGCATCGGATGCTCTTTCCTCTCCTGTTCCTCTCGTCGGAATGCATCCCCAGGGATCGTAGGATCAAATCCTGTCGTTCTCCATGCACACACACAAACACATATATATATCACATAATGCCCCCCAACAGCAAGGATTCGAACCCTGCACCATTGGTGTGATTGCGGGGGTCCAATCCTTGCTGTTGGAGAGCACTTGTTGTTATATATATATATATATATATATATATATATATATATATATATATATATATATATATATATATATATATATATATTCCTAAGACCCCACGGGAAAAATGAAACACGATGTTCCCAGGTGCACTTTCGTGTAATAATCACATCATCAGGGGAGACACAAGAGAGAAATACAACAGTCAGTTGATATACATCGAAGAGACGAAGCTAGGACGCCATTGGAATACGGAATATCTTAATCACGCGCAAAATTGTGATCCTTTCCAATATATATATATATATATATATATATATATATATATATATATATATATATATATATATATATATATATATATATATATTTATATTACTTAAATTCCCCACAAGTGAAATCAGTAAGAAAAACATTTGTTTCTGGCACATATCTTCCCACGAGGCACCTCGCCCAATAACCATGAAAATACACTAAAAAGGTACACACACACACACACACACACACACACACACACTTGGCATTCACTACAGTCAAAATGTATCCTAGCCGCAGTCAGATGTATCCTAGCCGCAGTCAGATGTATCCTAGCCGCAGTCAGATGTATCCTAGCCGCAGTCAGATGTATCCTAGCCGAAGTCAGATGTATCCTAGCCGAAGTCAGATGTATCCTAGCCGCTGTCAGGTGTATCCTAGCCGCAGTCAAATGTATCCAAGCCGCAGTCAGATGTATCCTTGTCGTAGTCATACGTACCCTAGCCGGAGTCAGATGAATCCTAGCCACAGTCCGATGTATCCCCTGCCAGTCAGATGTATCCTAGTCAGATGTATCCTAGCCCGCGTCCGTATGACCATTCTATTCAAAGTCTCCTTCACACAGTAAGTTTTTCCTGACGACAGCTTCGACCTTAATGTCGTCCCAGTCATACAACAACACATAAACGCATTATACTGCCACACAATCTCGCATTATCACTTTATCCCTGAAGGTGTGAATTATCATGAACGCACGACTTAATTCGCCGATGCGGGTTTTCAAAATAAAGTGGATAGCACTGAAGCCCTACTTACCTTGCCACTGAAGCCTTACTTACCTTGCCACTGAAGCCCTACTTACCTTGCCACTGAAGCCCTACTTACCTTGCCACTGAAGCCCTACTTATCTTACCACTGAAGCCCTACTTACCATGCCACTGAAGCCCTACTTACCTTGCCACTGAAGCCTTACTTACCTCGCCACTGAAGCCCTACTTACCTTGCCACCAGTTGCTGCACAATGCCTGGGCGCAATCCTGGTACATTCACATTTCTCCCCCGCGTGGTTTTAAGCTCCTAAAGCACGAGGGTGCGACCCCTGAACACAACAATATGACCCTTGTGTTAAAAGGGCATGACCTCTGACCCGTCAAAACGGCGAGTCATCATAGGTCAAGGGTCGTACAGCCTCGCTCATGGGGTCAAATGATACACAGAGCAAATGATGCTTTCACAGAATGACTTAATTAAAACACTATATCGTAAAATATCAATGTAAGTAGTTACATTAAATGATCATAAATATTAATGAGCATATAACTGAGCTACTTACATAACACTACACAAATCCTCACTTCGCTACCTAACCTAACCCACACACAGTTCACACACCCAAGTCATTCTAATAAACCTTAATATAGCGACAACATAAGAATTACATAAACGTAATTTAATATGAGTAAATTAACCCGTAAACTCATTGATTTATTAAAACCCTGGCCTAATTTGCATACAAGAGGTATACAGATGTGTCCCCAGCCTACTATTCAATGAATTATGTTAACTCCTGTCATTTTATTACATACGCACATCTTACGCAAGTTTATCTTACTTAATTGAATATCAATCATTGAACTTAGACAAACTTAGAGCAAAAATATATGGATAACTTAAGTAAAACTTTTTTAACGCGTTCGTATCACAGAAAATGAATTTTTCAGGCGTTGAATCGACCGAGGACTATGGTAAATATTGTTCATCAAACTTTAATGTTTTGGTCCAAGAAAAATGTACTTAAAATGCATTAAGTGCAAAGTGCACCTGAATTCAGTAAGCACACATAATATTATCTTCCATCTTCAACACATTAAATCATAATAGATAAATCCTATTTTCAACATTAAATATAATAGATAAATCCCATTTCCGACACATTAAATCATAATATTCCAATTTTTTTGACACATTAAATCATAATAGATAAATCCATTTTCAACTTAAAATCATAATGGATGAATCCCATTTTCAACATTAAATCATAATAGATAAATTCCATTTTCAGACCATAAAATTATCAGATAAATCCCATTTTAGACACATTAAATCATAATATGTAAATCCCATTTTCGACACATCAAATCATAATAGATAAATCCCATTTTCAACACATCAAATCATAATAGATAAATCCCATTTTCAACACATTAAATCATAATAGATAAATCCAATAGCTCTCGAAACCAGATGGCACTTGATAAATCCCGACCTAACCTATCAATAGAACATGTGAGCAAGCTCTCGAGGGCATTAACCCAAAAGTATTTCCTACATACATATATATATATTTACCTGAATTCAACCACAATATCAAAATAATATTACAAGAATCAATCAATTCTTCCCATTCAAAATAAATGTAATCCCTTTCCCCTCCCCTCCCCAATAAGGAAATAACATCACGTGACAAGAGAGACAACTGGATCCTATTGCACTTTTAAGGTTAAGATCCCGTGACAGAGAGAGAGAGAGGATCGGATCCTATCACACCTCTGAGCTTGTAGTTGGAAGGTAGAGGATCCTATCCTATTACACCTCTGAGCTTGTAGTTGGAAGGTAGAGGATCCTATCCTATTACACCTCTGAGCTTGTAGTTGGAAGGTAGAGGATCCTATCCTATTACACCTCTGAGCTTGTAGTTGGAAGGTAGAGGATCCTATCCTATTACACCTCTGAGCTTGTAGTTGGAAGGTTACTTACCACTTATGATAGCGAGAGGCAGGGTCGACCCATTTGAGCGTACTCAGCTAGCCAGCCATTAAGATGGAACTTGATGTTTTAACTTCCAATACACCGAAGATTCTGCAAGAATATAAATATATTCGTCAAAATCTGAATACCCCTGAACTATATATGAATAACACTGATGTATTCTGAGTTAAAAGGAGATGGAACTATCGAAGCTAAATGATATATTCTAAGTTAAAAGGAGATAATCTATCGAAGCTAAATGACATATTCAAAGAGAGAGAGAGAGAGAGAGAGAGAGAGAGAGAGAGAGAGAGAGAGAGTAAAATCCCGAATCTAAATGATATATATATATATATATATATATATATATATATATATATATATATATATATATATATATATATTTTTTTTTTTTTTTTTTTTTTTTTTTTTTTTTTTTTATACTTTGTCGCTGTCTCCCGCGTTTGCGAGGTAGCGCAAGGAAACAGACGAAAGAAATGGCCCAACCCCCCCCCCCATACACATGTACATACACACGTCCAGACACGCAAATATACATACCTACACAGCTTTCCATGGTTTACCCCAGACGCTTCACATGCCTTGCTTCAATCCACTGACAGCACGTCAACCCCTGTATACCACATGACTCCAATTCACTCTATTTCTTGCCCTCCTTTCACCCTCCTGCATGTTCAGGCCCCGATCACACAAAATCTTTTTCACTCCATCTTTCCACCTCCAATTTGGTCTCCCTCTTCTCCTCGTTCCCTCCACCTCCGACACATATATCCTCTTGGTCAATCTCTCCTCACTCATTCTCTCCATGTGCCCAAACCATTTCAAAACACCCTCTTCTGCTCTCTCGACCACGCTCTTTTTATTTCCACACATCTCTCTTACCCTTACGTTACTTACTCGATCAAACCACCTCACACCACACATTGTCCTCAAACATCTCATTTCCAGCACATCCATCCTCCTGCGCACATCTCTATCCATAGCCCACGCCTCGCAACCATACAGCATTGTTGGAACCACTATTCCCTCAAACATACCCATTTTTGCTTTCCGAGATAATGTTCTCGACTTCCACACATTTTTCAAGGCTCCCAAAATTTTCGCCCCCTCCCCCACCCTATGATCCACTTCCGCTTCCATGGTTCCATCCGCTGACAGATCCACTCCCAGATATCTAAAACACTTCACTTCCTCCAGTTTTTCTCCATTCAAACTCACCTCCCAATTGACTTGACCCTCACCCCTACTGTACCTAATAACCTTGCTCTTATTCACATTTACTCTCAACTTTCTTCTTCCACACACTTTACCAAACTCAGTCACCAGCTTCTGCAGTTTCTCACATGAATCAGCCACCAGCGCTGTATCATCAGCGAACAACAATTGACTCACTTCCCAAGCTCTCTCATCCCCAACAGACTTCATACTTGCCCCTCTTTCCAGGACTCTTGCATTCACCTCCTTTACAACCCCATCCATAAACAAATTAAACAACCATGGAGACATCACACACCCCTGCCGCAAACCTACATTCACTGAGAACCAATCACTTTCCTCTCTTCCTACACGTACACATGCCTTACATCCTCGATAAAAACTTTTCACTGCTTCTAACAACTTGCCTCCCACACCATATATTCTTAATACCTTCCACAGAGCATCTCTATCAACTCTATATATATATATATATATATATATATATATATATATATATATATATATATGGTATTCCATGTGTGGCGAGGTGGCGATGGGAATGAATAGGGGCAGACAGTGTGAATTGTGTGCATGGGTATATATATATATGTGTGTGTGTTTGTGTATATATATATGTGTACATTGAGATGTATAGGTATGTATATTTGCGTGTGTGGACGTGTATGTATATACATGTGTATGGGGGTGGGTTGGGCCATTTCTTTCGTCTGTTTCCTTGCGCTATCTCGCAAACGCGGGAGACAGCGACAAAGCAAAATAAATATAAATAAAATATATATATATATATATATATATATATATATATATATATATATATATATATATATATATATATATATATATATGAAACAATGCAGATGAAAATCCCAAAGCTAAATGCTATACTCTAAATAATGGATATAAAATCCCAGCTAAATCTACAATGGAACTTAATCACTTAACGGTAGTTCAGCGAGTGGAGGATCAAAAGGACTTCATCATCCGTTCGGCAGACGGGGAGAGACCCCCCTCCACCCTAGAGCACAGTCATGAGTGCAAAACCCAACCTAACCTAACCTACCCTAACCTAACCTACCCTAACCTAACCCAACCTAACCTAACCCAACCTAACCCAACCTAACCTAACCTAACCTAACCCAACCTAACCTAACCTAACCTAACCTACCCTAACCTAACCTACCCTACCCTAACCTACCCTAACCTAACCTAACCTAACCTAACCCAACCTAACCTAACCTAACCTAACCTAACCCAACCTACCCTAACCTAACCTAACCTACCCTAACCTAACCTAACCTAACCTAACCTAACCTACCCTAACCTAACCTAACCCAACCTAACCTAACCTACCCTAACCTAACCTAACCTACCCTAACCTACCCCAACCTAACCTAACCTAATCTAACCTACCCTAACCTAACCTAACCTAACCCAACCTACCCTACCCTAACCTAACCTAACCTAACCCAACCTAACCTAACCTAACCTACCCTACCCTACCCTAACCTAACCTAACCTAACCTACCCTAACCTAACCTAACCCAACCTACCCTAACCTAACCTAACCTAACCTAACCTACCCTAACCTAACCTAACCTACCCTAACCTAACCTAACCTAACCTAACCCAACCTAACCTACCCTTACCTAACCTAACCTACCCTAACCTAACCTAACCTAACCTACCCTAACCTAACCTAACCTAACCCAACCTAACCTAACCTACCCTAACCTAACCTAACCTAACCTAACCTACCCTAACCTAACCTAACCTAACCTACCCTAACCTAACCTAACCTACCCTAACCTAACCTAACCAACCTAACCTAACCTAACCTAACCTAACCCAACCTAACCTAACCTACCCTAACCTACCCTAACCTACCCTAACCTAACCTAACCCAACCTAACCTAACCTAACCTAACCTAACCTAACCTAACCTAACCTAACCTAACCTAACCTAACCTAACCTAACCTAACCTAACCTAACCTAACCTAACCTAACCTAACCTACCCTAACCTAACCTAACCTAACCTAACCTAACCTAACCTAACCTAACCTAACCTAACCTAACCTACCCTAACCTAACCTAACCTACCCTAACCTAACCTAACCTACCTAACCTAACCTAACCTAACCTACCCTAACCTAACCTAACCTAACCTAACCTAACCTAACCTAACCTAACCTAACCTAACCTAACCTAACCTAACCTAACCTAACCTAACCTAACCTAACCTAACCTAACCTAACCTAACCTAACCTAACCTAACCCTAACCTAACCTACCCTAACCTAACCTACCCTAACCTAACCTACCCTAACCTAACCTAACCTAACCTAACCTAACCTAACCTAACCTAACCTAACCTAACCTAACCTAACCTAACCTAACCTAACCTAACCTAACCTAACCTAACCTAAACCTACCTATCCTAACCTACCCTAACCTAACCTAACCTAACCTAACCCAACCTATCCTAACCTAACCTACCCTAACCTAACCTAACCTACCCTAACCTAACCTAACCTACCCTACCCTAACCTAACCTAACCCAACCTACCCTAACCTAACCTAACCTAACCTACCCTAACCTAACCTACCCTAACCTAACCCAACCTAACCTACCCTAACCTAACCTAACCTAACCCAACCTAACCTACCCTAACCTAACCTAACCTAACCTAACCTACCCTAACCTAACCTAACCTAACCTACCCTAACCTAACCTAACCTAACCTAACCCAACCCAACCTAACCTACCCTAACCTAACCTAACCTAACCTACCCTAACCTAACCTACCCTAACCTAACCTAACCTACCCTAACCTAACCTACCCTACCCTAACCTAAACTACATCACAGTGAGGTTACGATGATTAATACAACGCCACGGTATTCTTATCGTGGTTGGATTAAATCAAATCTAGGATTCAGCTTTACACTTCCCACAAAACCAAGTATTCATGATCAATATAATCATTTCGTCCCTCCCAAGATATGTCATTCTAGATCAATATAATCATTTCGTCCTTCCCAAGATATGTCATTCAAGATCAATATAATCATTTCGTCCTTCCCAAAATATGTCATTCAAGATCAATATAATCATTTCGTCCTTCTCACGATGTCATTCAAGATCAATATAATCATTTCGTCCTTCCAATGATATGTCATTCAAGATCAATATAATCATTTCGTCCTTCCCAAAATATGTCATTCAAGATCAATATAATCATTTCGACCTTCACAAGACATGTCATTTCCAGAACTTCTTAGAATTCAGCCTTCTATTAGGAAATCCAGCATCCATGTCATGCCTCATCCTCTGCAAACATTACCTGATTCGAGCGATGTGAATTTTGAGTTACATTGCCAGGGCCACGGAGAAAATAAGCGCGTTCTGATATACTCGAATATATTACCTTCCCTTTAATAGATAAGACCAAAAAATGTATACATGTTCCAATATACTCGAGAATATTACCTTCCCTTTAATAGATAAGACCCAAATGTCTTTTAAACCCAATAACACGCTCGTATGTTTCAACCTTCTGTATTTACACCAAAAGCAAGGATTGTTTAACATTCAGGATGTATCATAAGTTAATTCTCAAAGTTCCACAGTGTGCTAAGGTGGAGTCTGCATCCCTAAAATGAACTTAAAAAAAAAAGGGAATATAAACGCGAGACAAACTCGTCGGTGTGGACAGATCAATGGCACTTCTTGGCCAGTACAGTAACCATGGTTATACAACGTGTCAAAATTTCAGATCCTTGTACTCTGCTCTGTCTACATAAATGAGTTATATAAATGCTCTATAAATGCTCGTCTTAGCACACAATGTTTAAAAGAGTACACTAAGTCTGACCTAGACTTTTTTTTTATATAATTATTTTTGATAAAAGAATGACAAGTGCTGAGGTATCGTTTCAAACTGCATATATCAAAAATTCATTTCGATTTTTGGTCGTTTATTATTCTGGGTGGTTGTAGCATTTGATAAGTGTGTGTGTGTGTGTGTGTGTGTGTGTGTGTGTGTGTGTGAGGATTAACAGTGGCCAACATGGAAATACCATGGATAAGCAAGTCTATAGGAAAAATAATCTCTTTAATAAACCTATAATAAGGTCTACAGAACGCCACGACCCACATCGAAAAAAAGGTGTCAGTGGCAAGTCTCTAGGGTTGCCAGTGACATAGGAAATCCATGATAGAGGATGTGATAACAGATGACCCAGAAGGGAAGGATGAAGGGAGGGAGGGGATGGAGGGATGAAGGGAGGGAGCGGAGGGGGCGTTTATATACTCTGAGGGGGCGTTATACGATGACGTCACCCACTTTCAAGACCCATGTTTACCGCCGCTGCATAAATTGTTTGGGTTTGAACGCTACCGGCACGTCGTGCCACGCTGCCGGCCGCACGACGTTACGACCGCAGTTCTTACGTTAACCACACGGGGGGAAAAAAGGAGGGGTAAGGAGGGACATACTAACGTTCAATCATAAAAGGACAATAATATGATCGTACATATACGGGGGGGATGTAGGGATCCATGCGCGGAGCTACCCATGACTAGAAAGTGATATAAACAATCAAAGATGTTTCAAAAATCAACTAGTACGGGGAAACATAGGAAAGATGTGACTATTACAATATACATAATACCTTCACGATATGAAATATTAAATATAAGCGTCGTAACAAGGTCGCGCAGCAGCAGCGAAGAAGGAGACGCGAGTTCTAACCGTGATAAACTGACAATAAGTCTTGGGTGCAATGTTTGGTTCTCATCTACAGTGAAAACAGGCCGCTCAAAATGGCTCAATGGATTTTCCCAGGATAAATATTCAGGGCACAGTTTCTTACCTTTTTACACTTATGAAAAATCAACACGCGCACAGAAATATATATAATATACATGTTTGGATTATAAATACAACTGACATAAATATTTTTGTGATAGACGACCAGGGTTAGAACCACTGGTTCATATTCTTTTCTTGGTAAATCTTAATATCCATATGTAACCAACCTAGACAGGAGAAATATATATAGCAATAATATAGTTCTTAATGTTACTCTCTTTTTACCTGTAAATACATCAATCGTGAGTAATATATATTTCATTCAAGCTCAGATGCACACAGGGGTTTCAAACATATCTGTCCATTTCTGCATGCATGATCCTTAGAGTTTTAAAGGAGAGGTATTCAAATGGTATATAAGTTCTCAGTGGTATACTAACTTTCCAACATCAAGACCTATACATTTGTTGTCTTCGCGCAAGAATCTGTTCAAATCTGTCTACCATATGGATCTTAAAATGCTGACAGCGTAACGTACGGTTCAAATTGAAGACAGTTCAAACTCAGACACAAATTATTACTGACATTATTTCGACATTATCCTTGCTTCTGATGAAAGAACTCCATAGTAGATCAGCCTAATGTGTACTGAACCTGTTCAAAAATACTTAAAAAGAAATGGTCAAAAAAGTCTTCTCGACAATACTATGAATATCAATTATGCAGATATTTGGTCTCTATAATTTGAATTAAAAGGGTAGCCACAAAGTAGGTTTCACTACGTATGGGTCATATACATAGGGACGGTGTATGTGGTCTTCGAATTTATCCTTTAAGACCAAAAGAAAGTGTTAAAGTCGTTTTTCAGTTAGCGGTTACATGATGCTGAGGACCTTAATGACCCTTGCAGCTATTCACTCTTACTTTAGACTACGTTCAGGTGTTACAGAGACCGAATTTCTACAATCGAATTTGATCTGCATTTTGATACAAATACAACTGGTCTACCGTCGAAATGACCAGACAATGGAAACTAAAGTCCACGGAAACCAATGGTTTACACGCCACAAACATTACCACACTGTAATGGGTGCAAATTTTTGCTGGTGTACAGAAAGTTGCTGATAAACTACCACTTTTCTTTCTAATAGCTTGTTGTTGATATATGAAGCATTCGGGTCTACCTTCACAGCATCCACAACTGGTGTTAAAAGAGGTTAAGTTTCTGAGGGGTTTGGATAGTGAATAACCTCCCTTCCGACGAACCCCAACCACCCATTCAATATCCCAAACATCTTTCCCTAACCCAACCTCGCACCTCCCTCCCCACCCAACGCTACCCACCTCCAACCTCCCTCACACACGGGTCAGGCAGGCTAAAGCGTGCCGAGGTCAGTGTAACTAGGAGTGCAGTGAGACTCCACCATTAAGTTGCATAAGTGCAACGGGGCTTGCAAGGGTGAGGAGGAGGAGGAGGAGGAGGAGGAGGAGGTAAACACACGCACCACACGTGTGGGTAAGCCTGCATTAACGAAGTTGCAAGTGTGCTTGGTGGATGTAATATTCAAGTGTCTCCCTGGAGGAGAACATTCGAAGTGGAGGTTGTTGGTTAAAGATGGCCTTACACATACACAGAGGTTCCATCTGTATTTTCTACCTATCACATGATTATCAAGGATATGTCGGGGGGGTGGGTCCCTTGCAGAATTTGGATCTCAGAACACTTGCAGAAATATCTTACGGGACACTGTCCACATGTACACATACACCTATTTTTTCACTCACATTATGAGAGCACGTATCGTTTGTAATTCAGTCATTAGCATTATTGATATAGCTATTTGCCACACCACTCGCCACTGGGCAACAAGCCACTGCGTGCAACACAGCGATGTCGTGTCCTCTGCACCTACCCCCTACATGCTAGCTAGGTTTTTGGGAACTCCTTTGCCGTCTTACATTTTTTACACTCACATGGTTAGGTTTTTTGGAACTCTTTCCCATCTCGCGTTCTTCCTTACATCTAAGATCTATAAACGTTTCTTTTAATGGCAATTTTTGCTCTGATTCAAAATGCATGAAGTGTTCTTGTCTTTATTTACCGAATTGGCCCATTTGTTTTATATTTGGAACTCTTGCGTTTTTCCTTACATCTATGATCTAAACCTTTAGTTCAAAAGGCAAGTTTTATTCTTATTCAAAACGCTTAGATCATTAACTTCTTCATTTACCTATTTGGCCCATTTTTTTTTTCAATTTTCTTTACTTCATTTTTCGTTCTCAAGGCCTGGCTTCCACGGGGACACATATAAGTCCGTGACGAGAAGAGCCTTCTAACATGGAAGGAAGCCAGACTAGTGGTCGTACCATCGTCCGGTACGGAAATTCGGGTTTCGTGTGGGACTCCAGGTCGTCCTATACCTCGTACCCTGGTCTGCCGTATATACCACGAGGAGACACAGAGTGTGCTACTCACTCACACGTACCAGTAAGTAGGCCCGAATATTATAATCAAGTACTCCCGCGTGGATGGACTACGAGCTAGCCACAGACTCAAAAGTTACGAAAAAGACTGAAAACCTTCTCTCTCTCTCTCTCTCTCTCTCTCTCTCTCTCTCTCTCTCTCTCTCTCTCTCTCTCTCTCTCTCTCTCTCTCCTGCCACAGCGCTAACCGCCAACAAGTATCTAGGCACATAACATTATATATACACCATACAAGAAGGAAACTCCAATATAGCCTTTTGACGGTTTGGGATTTTGGCCCAAGTTAACACGTTGAAGACAAGAGGGTAAACGTATGTCATGGTGGTGGTGGTGTAACGTGGGCAATTTGATCGAATTTTGGTGGACTCTGGAAAGAACTATAATCTAAAAAGTCATTTAGGGTTTATCAGCAAAGAAAAAAAATGTATATATAAAAACCTGACATTATTGGTTTATATAATTAGATATTTGGGCTTAAAAAAAATATATATATATGATCTGTATACCTCAAAAGCTTCGACAATTCACCGACGTGCATGAAATGCGAGACCCTTGTGTCACAAAATGACCCCACCAGACCTGAAGTCATTCGCTGGATGGGGGGGAGACCTATATGAGGTCACGTCAGAACACACAGTGGTCACAGAGTTCTCTCCTGATAATGAGGCCAGGGTCTTTCTCCTCAGGATGCACCTCAATCAACATAGTGTTGTCACCTGATATTTCCAGGGTCTCGGACACCCCCTCTCTCCTCTCCTCCTCCAGTACGAGTTTTCCTCGTGTAAACAAACATATATAAAGCTGCTCGCGCCCTCCCCTCCCCAGTCCGGCTTGTGTTTGGTGCGGGTTTACACGTCTCGCCTCACGTGCACACACACACACTCGCCCTCCTCCTCCTCCTCCCTCCCTCCCACTGGTTTTGGGAATAGTGATCTATGGTGTTAATGTGCACATGGGCTTTCTGTGACACCCTCCTTTCTGTGACACCCTGAGTCGCCTGGATTAAGAGGACACATTTGCTTTCACGCACAGGCGGTGACGAGAGTAAAAGTGTGCCACCCGAGTGTCAAGACGTGATGGAGGTATGTCAAAGATGTGTTTTGTCGTGGACTGCTTTTACGGTGTTGATGGCGATGGCGTGCGCCCAAGGTGCGACGCCCACGGACGAGGTCGCCGGGAATGCGTCCGACCCGTTGGTCAGCCTGACCGTGAGGCAGGAGGCCGCCCTCAGGAAGCTGGACGGCCTCGCGGCCATGGTCAGCAAAGTGGATGACCTTGAAACCAAGATTGACCTGCTGACAAACCTCCTCAATGACCACAAGGAGAAGTACTCGGAGATGGAGGCGAAGTTGGCGTCGATAGAAACCAAACAGGAGGTGCTGGTGGAGGCGGTGGGGGTCAAACTCGACCATAAATTGGAAGAAATGAACGATAAACTGGAGGAGAAGATGGGACAGGTGGAGGACAAGATTGGGGCAAAGTTCGAGGAGGTGGAAGACCTCGTGAGAGCGACGCTGGGGCCAATGTACGGCACGATGGAGGACATATCGAGCAACATGACGACCCTGAACCAGAGCGTCCACATGATAGGCGCCAGTGTGTGTCAGGTGGAGGACCGCTTAGATTACGTCTTCTTCGAACACCCAGACGAGTGCCAGGCCGTGGCGGACCTGCTGGCCAACATGAGCCGCGCCTCCCAGCAGATGGTCGAGGCCCACATGCTCAACCTGACCCTGGCGACTGAGGTCGCCCTCGCGGACATGAAGGACTACGTCGTGAGTGTGGCGGAGGGCGCGGCGAACAGGAGCCGACACGAGTGCGACGCCGAGGACGTCGTGGGCTACAGGGAGTCCCTCTCTCGCCTCGAGGCACTCGTGGCCCCCAGCGCCAACGCCACCAAGCACCTCATCGCCGCCGTCTTCAACCGCATCCGACTATCGAACCTGGCCATGGACAAGCGTCTGGGGGCCCTCCTCCACACCTCCTCTATCAGACAGCGGGTCCTCCAGGACACCCTCCTGGCCTCCATCACCTCAGTGGACACCCTCATCAAGACACAGAGCCACGACGTCTACAGGAGAGTCGTGTCCCGTCTGGCGGACATGGAAGACTCCCTGGCCGCCTCGACCAAGCGTCATGCCAAGGAACTGGCCACGCAGGTCCTCGAGGCGGCCAACCACACCCTGGGCGACGTGTCCTCGACCACCGCCACCCAGCTCGACCTCCTCCTCCAGGCCTACGCCAACACCACGGCCGCCCTCGACGTCGGCCTCGACCAGCTGCAGGAGCTCCACAACCTGACCATGTCAAACCTGGGCGACAGCCACCTCTGTGTCACCACGGTGAGAGAGAGAGAGAGAGAGAGAGAGAGAGAGAGAGAGAGAGAGAGCGACGTGACCTCCTGACAACTCACAACACCTCCTCACACGAGACTCATTATCTAAATTTCTGTTGCCTTAGCAACACTACCTCAGTTACACCCACAGTTTTCTCTTGTTTACCGGCAAAGAAAACGATCCACGTGTGTTCCTAACCTTTACATGTTTGCTTTCCACGAACCAAAAGACTACAGCGTACAAACAAGTCAGCTCCTGAGATCAAACATTTTTTATTTACTTTATGATCTTCTTTTAAAGAGTTTATGAAAGGGCTTTCAGATATCGCCTTACTGCTGTTAACCATTACCTGTTTTACCATAAAGAGGAGTGGAGAAGCCCTTTTCATGTATACTGCACAACATGAAACACAGTGTTGCTATCCATTTGAAAGGCGTGAACAACAAACCAAAACGTATTCTGGCAAGGAAAAGCACGTCGGCAAAACTGCATATGACCGAGACGTGTCTCAGCTGCTCTCATCAATGTATTAACGCCCCGGGCTTGTAATTGATGTGTTCGGTGTTTTCATAATAAAAAAAAAAAATTCCTAGAATGCTGCCACTTGTACAAACAAGCTTGCAGACTGCAGGAGATGAAGACAGAGAGCGTTCGGGGGTGGCAAGGGAAGAAGGGTGGTCTTCCCTCCACCCCCAAACCTCGCGGTGTTTACGCCTGTCCGACCAGCCCGGCTTGTTTACCTTCTGCTCAAGTGGCCAGTGCTGCCCTCTATGTACGCCCAACCTCCACCTTCCCACGCAAACCCCCCACCAAAGACCTCTACCATACCATACGTACCGGTATTTTTCTTCGTAGCTTTTCACTGCCTTTCTAACTAACGCTTTAAGCACTCCAGGGAAGATATGTCTGGGTCATGGAGGCTTGTGGAAGAGAGGGGTCATCCATCGACTGTGCTCACTTCAAGCGAAAATAAAAACACAAAAAAAATCAATGTTGCATATAAACTTCGTCTTACTTAAAAGCAGAAAGTCAAAGTGGCTTCTAACTGGCGTCTTAACTAACTTCGCGAATCAACCCATGGCTGGAATCGTATTCAAAATGTTATCTTACGAAAGACAGCGTCAAAACACCTGCAGAAGCGTAGTCTATTGCACACCTTTACGTCCCATACCTCTGACTCAGGATAAAACCTGGCACTCAGTAAGTCCCCTTTGAAAATTCCCACACCCAGCAAGTTATTCCGCGACCACGAAGAGAAAGCGACGAGACAAAACAGCAAAAATATCACACCATATCATCTTTTCCTTAGCCAGATGTACGATAAAAACAATGTCGAGATGTACGATGTTCCTGCCACATGTGATGTACGATGTTCCCGCCACATGTGATGTACGATGTTCCCGCCACATGTGATGTACGATGTTCCCGCCTCTTGTGGTATACGATGTTCCTGCCACATGTGATGTACGATGTTCCCGCCACATGTGATGTACAATGTTCCCGCCACATGTGATGTACGATGTTCCCGCCACATGTGATGTACGATGTTCCCGCCACATGTGATGTACGATGTTCCGCCACATGCGATGTACGATGTTCCCGCCACATGTGATGTACGATGTTCCCGCCACATGTGATGTACGATGTTCCCGCCACATGTGATGTACGATGTTACCGCCACAGGTGATGTACGATGTTCCCGCCACGTGATGTTCGATGTTCCCGCCACATGTGATGTACGATGTTCCCGCCACATGTGATGTACGATGTTCCCGCCACATGTGATGTACGATGTTCCGCCACATGTGATGTACGATGTTACCGCCACATGTGATGTACGATGTTCCCGCCACATGTGATGTACGATGTTCCCGCCACATGTGATGTACGATGTTCCCGCCACATGTGATGTACGATGTTCCCGCCACATGTCATGGTGTTTACATTAACTCTCCAACGGTCGGCACTGTTTGTTATTTCTTAACTTCTTCCATCATGGAATGGCTGAAACCTTCCACGGCGGCAAGACTGCCCACAAACCACTACACAACTAGCAGTAGTCCCGAATGATCTTGGCCAAGGGCTATGTACGACCAGAGCCTTGGCCAAGACCGGGGGGGGGGAAACCCTCTGTCAAAACCATAGCCTTGGCCAAGACCAAGCCAGAAACACGGTCCAAACTACAACAGCCTTGGCCAAGACCAGGGATGTCGTCGACCAACACGTTCGTCCTAAAAGTTCCCTTTCAAAATGCCTGCGCAGCTCTCGACTTCACTGTTACTGTGGCATTGGGAGTACGATGATATGCAAGGCTCGCCTTGCTTAACGCTCGAATCTTCGAATATATATATATATATATATATATATATATATATATATATATATATATATATATATATATATATATATATATATCATACTTACCCACATCTGTCATCCAGTTAAGCTGAGACTAAGTGGATATCAAAACGAAATAAATTCTTTTAAATTGTAGAAGTAAACGTATTCTTTCTCTTAAAACTGTTAAAGAAAACGGTGTTGAGTTTCCCCTCCTTTCCTTATTAAAGTACGGACCAATCAGCCGTCTCCCCACCTAAGCGCTGACCAATCAGATTCTGCGACAGGGATGACCTAATAATGATGACGTGTGTTCTCCGCAGGTTCCTGGGGTGGCCCGTGACGTCAGCACCAGCACCTACACCGCCCAGCCCTCAGGAGCGTTGGACGACGATCAGGTGAGGAGACATCACCCCCCCCCCCAACCAGGAGGAGGGAGAGTGTCGGGGGGGGGGGGTCTATGACAAACAGCTCTAGGGGGGGGAGGGGGCAACCAAAGCCCTTGGTCCTATCTGTTTTTGCCATTCTTTTTAGAAATCCCTTCATTCCCCGAATTCTCTCTCTCTCTCTCTCTCTCTCTCTCTCTCTCTCTCTCTCTCTCTCTCTCTCTCTCTCTCTCTCTCTCTCAGTATATGTTGGACGTCATGCCCCTCTGTATAGCAATAGCCACCGCCAGTGCTAGGGAGGGAGGAGGGCAGGGATAAATGTGGGGCATCCCTCCCTTAACCTGTGTGTGTGTGTGTGTGTGTGTGTGTGTGTGTGTGTGTCTCCCAGACCCTCGTGCCTTTCACCCAAACCCTCACAGACATAGTCCTGTCCGTGTATTAACCCTAAGAGAAATCGGCTTCACACAGGTGAGCAACATGCGGGACCACCTGGCCAATCAGCTGACCCACATCTCAGAACAGCTGGCAGGCCTAAGGATCTACTACTCCACCAGCCTCCACATGCACCGGGAACAGGTGAGTGGAACTTCCACATGTAACATGTTTTCCTCTCCTTTCAAAGCCTCTATGTTGTCTATATGTATTAGCTTCCACATGCAGAGAGGATGGGGTGGATGAGACCTCCACATATAAATATCTCTCTCCACAAGTCCCTCTATTCCACTCCACCGTATATTTGTAGAGATCGTATACCAGATATCATCTAACCCCATCCCTAACCTACATGCCTCAGGCACCCACCCAAAGTGCCCCCTCAAACACCTTCATGCTACTCTTCGTGTACACAAATCCTCCCTTTATCATTTCTCGTGTCTTTACGTTCCCAGGATCCTAACTTCCCTCTCCTTTTACTCACTGACAATTAATTACTCTTCCCACACAGTGTCGGATAATGATCCCCACAACCCTCTAAGATTTCTAATTCATTCACTCCTTAATCGGTGACATTTAACTACTTCAATATTCTTACTGAGACAAAATTATTCTTCACTAAGTTATAATTACTTCAATTTACTCATCACACGTCTACAGAACCTCGCAACACCATGTCCTACACGAGGGAGGGTCCGTTCTACATTAGAACAGGAGACAATGTATCTAAAGCCACCAGAAACAGGTCCTAGTACACCAATATGTAACAGTTATGGGTAAACAATACAGCTGTAGTTATGGGCAAACAATACAGCTGTAGCTTGTCAGCTGCATCTGTTGGCGTGTTACAAAAAAAAATCACACTGAAAACTAAACACCTTATACAACGGCCACATCTGTTAGCCAAAATAAACACCGCAGTAACATCCCGACGGATGCTGTGCTGAGCATGCCGCAGCCTGTACATACTCCTCTCCCTTTTTGCGGCAGATGGCGGAGGAGGTGGCTGCGGTGCAGGCCGGGGTGCGGCGAGCGGTGCAAGACACACTGACCAAGATGACCCGCACGCTGGAGAAGCTGAGGCGCTCCTCGCTGAGCTACCTGGACGCAGCGGTAACCACCGTCTCCTCGGCCGCAGTGGCCTCGGCCCAGGCCACGGCCAACCAGCTGGCCACGGCCCTGAAGGACGTGGCCGACGCCCTACAGGACCGGCTGGCCAAGGTGAGATGACTCAGGGTGGAGGGGAGGGTTAAATCGTGGATAACAACCATGATTGTAGTTGGCGAGTGAGGTATGTGGTCAGGGAACCTGGCGAAGTGGGGTATATGGTCAGGGAACCTGGCCAAGTGGGGTATATGGTCAGGAAACCTGGCCAAGTGGGGTATATGGTCAGGAAACCTGGCCAAATAGAGTATGTGGTGGTCAGGGAACCTGGCCCAGTAGGGTTTATGATGGTCAGGAAACCTGACCAAGTAGGGTGCATGGTCAGGGAACCTGGCTCAGTGGGGTATATGATGGTCAGGAAGTTGGCCAACAAGAAAATGGCCACAAAAAAAAAAAAAATATCGAGCAGCCACAACATCGAGACCTACGTATAGATTTATTATCATGTTTCCTCTGCCACAACGAGGCCAAGCCGTGACTGGGCGTGACAGAACACTGGACACTCCTGCCCAGTGGTGGGGAACTTATCACAAGTGGTACAACTTCACATCTGTATTCACTGGTAACAAAAGCAAACTTCTTCATACCGAGAGGAGGTAATGGAATAAGATTCCACTAAGAGAGAGAGAGTGAGTCAGACGCCCTATCCTCTTGACTGGCTAGAGATACAAGTTAAATAGCCTAGTTACTTTGACGGACTAGAACACAACAGTCTTAAGGTTTAGGGAGAAAGTTCGAGGTGGTGTTGTAAATTATCTCGTGGCTGATTGTGTAGTCTTCACCTACATCTTATTATCGAGTCTTGACCTATATTTTCTCCTACGAAACTATTTAACTATTTTCCTGAGGTCATTAAAAATCGAGACGAGACGATAATTTGCTGTGCGGGCGAGATGATTTAAGCTACCCGTATCGACCAAAAATCACATCAAGTTTGTACGATATCAAAATTCTGTTCTACCTCTCCGTAACTCAACATCGGAGTGATGGATGCAAGCGGCGACATCATACACTTCCAGTAACTGTGTAGAGAACCAGCGATATGATTTTCGTCCATACTGATAAGTCCTGCGACGCCCCTACACTGCGAGTGACGGAGATGGATCGGTTCCGTAAAATCCTAATCCAAGATTTCGTGTCGTAACAGTTGACGTGTTTTTGCAGGTGGAGTCTGGCGTGAGGCTGCTGACGTCCGGGTGTCCGGCAGAGTATACGTGGGTGGGTGGGACCTGCCTGCTGGCCCTACCTGACGCCCACGCCTCTTGGCAGGAGGCCAGGATCCGCTGCAGGAAGACGGGCGGCGACCTGGCCCTCATACCCAGTAACACCACCATGGGCCACATCCGCTCCTTCCTCTACATCACTCATGCTTGGGAATCGGCGCCACCTCCCCCATACTGGTTGGGCGGGAGGCTGGTGGAGGGCGAATGGACCTGGGTGACGGGCGCGCCTGGGATGCTGCAAGTGGTGGCGGACTCGTGGGTCGTGGAGGAGGAGGAGGAAGATGAGGAAGGTGGTGAGGCTGGGGAGTGTCTGATGTCGGTGGGCAACGGAGTGCGCCTGGTGCCCGGCCGCTGCCAAACGCCCCGCGCCGCACTTTGTCAACACAGAGACGCCCTCACCCGCGTCTCCCACACTCCATATGAACCCAACAATTCGCAGAGCAACGCGCTAGACCCCAGCACCACTGACCTGAACACTAATGAACACCTCTTCTTTACAGCCGAAAATTTCAACTAGTTTTAAACCCCCCTACCCGGGATTCATGCAATACTACTGGTTTTTTTTTTTTCTTTTCGCTAAGGAAGAAAAGTCGCATTTATCATTTTGTCTTTAGTGCTAGGCTTCTGGTCAGTCGAACACGCGATACATCATCAACGGAAGATCGTACCTTTAAACGATGAAACAAAGAGGTTTCAAGTTTCCTAACACTATTCAAAATGGGCTAAACACTTTTAAATCAAGAGTCTGTAACCTGAGTAACTGATTCTGAAGTACTGGCATTAGTTATGGACTAAATAAATCCTTCCTCCCGACTTATGATACTACAGTAAATTATTGCGATTAACTTTCATTTCAGTCATTAAGTGCGCCGACACATCACAAAAGCAAACATGACGCTTGTCTAGCGTGGTAGGTAAAACTAAAAATCAGTATTTCTTATCGAAATTCTTGTGACTACGTTGAAGTTTTAACTAGATTCTGGCAATGCATGCAACATCTATCGTTCCAGTCCTAGATTTAGGCTATACCTGCCAATCATTAACCTGTGGGGCTTACTAATTAATGCTATTCGTGGAGATACAGTAATACATAAAAGCTAATCCCCATCTTTATGGAGTGGACGCGGGAGGTACGTATGACGGTTTCGGATTAAACCAGCAACATGCTACACTGTCTGTTCAGTTCACTACGCGTCGTCGTCTCGCGGGATAAGGAACCACGAAGAAAATTACGACAGTGATGAATATTGATGAGGGAGAGTTGGGAAGTCGTGCATTATACGTATGTAATGGTCACAGCCTTGTGACGCGAGTGGTGGCCACTGGCATAGGCATCACATGCAATTGTTTTCATGTTATGCACTAAGGGGATATCCATAAAAACTTCATTGACAGACTAAATAAACATATTAAAATGTATACACATGGAGACATGTAAGGTGCGCATCTTCAAAGAATAAATATATATATATATATATATATATATATATATATATATATATATATATATATATATATATATATATATATATACATATATATATATATATATATATATATATATATATATATATATATATATATATATAGCCTACAATACTTGAAACATTCAATGATAGGGCAGTGCCCAAAATGTTAAAGAACGAATCTTCGAAACTATGAAAGCATGTGAGTGTGAAAAGCAGTTTTGAATACACTATTATTACACTGAGAAAAGAAGGAGGAATATTGATAACTGAAACTTCTTGTTCTGATCTGATGAGAAATATGGAAAACAATCATATCATGAAAAGCATTAGACAAGGATTGTGTCATAACTCAAAGTTCTGTGTGATGATGGACTGGATAAAGAATCTTTGACGAACATATCTTTTTTCTTTTAATACTGGAAGCCTCGACTTTCAAATGACTTAAGAAAGAGAAGTACATACAAGTAAGAGCACATACCTCTGGCACAAGTATCTCAAGACATAATTTGGTACGGGTCAGTCTCCTCCTAGAAAGAGATAAAACGGTTCATGTAATTTAAAAGGGATTTGCAACAGTAAGTCAAGGAACGACAAAAAAAAAAAAAATTACTTTCGGACGTACAATGTAATACAATAACGAGTTTGGATGTACAGAGAAATACAAATTTACATTGGGTACTTTAACTTACGTAAGACCATACGAAATCAGACTACGAACAAAACAAGTAGGTTTGGTTACAAGCTACAGCGAAACTAGAATAAGCTAGTTAAAAAAAAAAAAGAAAAAGCCGTTAAAGGCAAAAATAAACATAGTCTAAATGGCAAGTTCCTTAGGAGATTATAAGTAGCCTTAATTCAATAAAAACGACAGGTCGACTTGCGTGACACAGGAAGACATGCGAGATGAAATAAGTAGTGACAATACAGGTTACAGGAGGAGGCAAGGAAACAAGTAGAAAAAAAAAAATAAATGTGACTAAATGTGACACAGTCTGGCTAACAAGTCAAAGGATCGTTGAAGAAACGGTAAAGGTAAGGAATTGGCTGGCTAACTCATCACAGGATAACAGAAGAGACTGCAGAACTGCTAGATTACCTTACGTCATAGGAAGACAGACAAGAGTACACATAGGCTAACTTAACAGACTTAAAAAGCTTTAATGAACAAGACTAATTTATACAGAAGAGACTACGCAATAGTTATGCTAGCTTACAGGTTCACACAGACAGTGGACAATGCACCTTTTATTATATGTTAATTTTTTCAAATGTCATGCAATCTGTGTTATTGCCTTTCCACTCAGTGTGATGAATATGCTAACATAGGTGAAAAGTCTGTTTTCCAAACGGATTTGCTAACATCAGGCTTGGGTAATTATCATTTTCCAAACGAATATGACATCCACAGTTCAATAAAAAGTTTTTTTTATGTATATTTATGTGATTCTCTTTATCATCAACGTGAAAGGCCATTATCTGAAAGTTTTCGAAATATTTCTTTTGTTCCTTTACATAGACTTCCGTTTTCCTGCGTAAGTATGCAAAACAAAAATAAGTCCACACAATAATAGTTTTCTTGCTTTTAACCTAACACACGTTTCTTTACGCAACGATTTCCAGTTTTCTTATATTTCAAGAGCAGTTTGCCAGTAAAACTGGGGTATTTAAAAAAAAAAATTCATTTCCCCCCATCCTTTATCCCTCCAAGTTAACATGTGGACAAATATTTCGTATTCCAATTTCGTATTCCATTTCGGCGCATAAGATTCGCAATTCAATTATAAAATCCTAGCATATCACATGTGAAACGCCGAGATAATATCATACTATGGAAACGGTAAAAAAAAAAAAGGGGGGGGAATCATTGGCGTTTAGCACTCTTAACAGTCGACTCCAAAATATGGTTCGAGGCGTTAACTTTGCATTAAGAAATTAAGGATCTAGTAACTCATACGAGTTACAGAAGTGCCTAACTCATATGAGTTACAGAAGTCCCTAACATGCATTGAATTTTTTTTGTAGAAGCACATCACATACTGAAACACAGACGTGCCAAGCCCAAACAATATAACATAAGTGTATGTTCAGGACACAGTAATCATATTACCCTCAATATATCAATGACTGTGTTTTGGAACTGCTATTCACTAACTTCAGTACGTAAACACCTTTGGATTGTTATGTCTGTTATTACCCAAGACAACAAATAACTCGAAAGCAGACTATGAGGATGATAGAATACGCTGAGTAAACGTAAAAATAAAAGAATAATATGATTAGAAATGAACAGACGAAATCCTTGCCTTTTTCAGGGAAATGAGTTTTACCTTCTTTTAATTATTAAAACATAATTACATCGTAACAAATGTTCCTCGATTTCGTCCACTCACGTACGAGTGGAGAGTTAGGATAACTTTTGAAACTCTAAACTAAACTTTTCTTTTTTCTTGTATGCCTGACACTGTTCTCTGAACACTTAACTCAGGAGCAGTTAATGTTGTTTCAATATAAACTTGTTCAGACAAAACTGGAAATTCCATGTACACTAAAAGAAACTCCCAAAAGTTTTGCTTGGATGCACCTTTTACTTATTCTGCTGCAGGACGTGGGCCAATGAAAGCCAACAACAATAATTCTATGAAAGTGAAAAAATGCTGTAATTCTCGGCTTGGTTTATTATACTGGCCTCTTTCACTGTCTTCCCTTTGTTTCACATCATTCAACCACACATATATGTATTTCATCTTCAGGGCCCTGCCCACTTTCAGGAGCAGTGGCATGTACTTATATAATCTCCCTCAAAGTAAAAATTCGACTTGTCTTTGTAAAGGTAATTGATGGATCTGTAATGAGGGACTTATCAAAGGTCTGCTGTTAATTAGGAGTGATTAATACCCCGGAAAAGTGATTTGAAGCATTTCTTTTTCCCTACGATGAACAGATGATGGCTAGAAGGGCTTTAATTGAAGATCAGGGAAAATGTGAAGTACCAGTGAAATGATAATCAAAAAATCCTGAGAAAACTTCACCTCTCTTCATCCAGAGGCTAAGAATGAACTTATTATCAAGTTTATTAGAGTCGACATATTATCAACGACATTGTATAGTCATCTTCCAGGCATATTAACTAACATGTGGAAGTTAAGACACTATGCGAACTCAGTAAAATACAATGAACAAATTTCAAACCTTTCAGCAACTGAATGCAGACCAGACCATACCATAAGTATGTCATGATGTAAAATTAATTAAGATTAGGCTGTTGAAGAAGTTAGTTAAGGTTTTCATGGGCCTCTAGAATTTTCACTTACTTCTACTCGACATTTACAGTCATCCTAATCCTCCCCACTAACTAGCATTAGTTATGAACATAATTAAATATATATATATATATATATATATATATATATATATATATATATATATATATATATATATATATCACATCACGCTTTCCCTAAATCCTTAAATTTAAGTAGGTACGAGAAGGTCCAGATACGCGTTTCTTATTCAAAATCTATTTCTATGGTGCCCTTAAACTGAAATGTACCGCAGCTCAATACGATTCTTATTAGATTCAATTCGATCAATTTTGATGGCCTTATTTCGTTTAAACAGATGGTTAGTTAGTTCGGCCTATTGACTACCCCCCAAGTCATTAAAGCCATCAGCGTCAAACCACATTCACCAATTGAGAAAAATAATCTTTGAACATCTTTTTCTCGTGTTAAATCTTGATTGGAAAACCATAGACATCATAATGCACATTGCCCTTGTGGTAATAGTTACCCATCAGCAAATGTGCACTTTTAAGTAACTATTACCAGCTCTTACTGTTGAAAGCATATCTACCAGTAACTATTACCCAGCACGACTTATGAGCAATACCTACAAGACTTGATCACTTACTTGGCAGCAAAAAGGACATAGTAGCCAAAGTAGACGTTATTATTATTATCCTCTCCCGCCATCAACATCACCAGAACAATGTTTGTTTACAACTGGGACCCAAACTGACACCAGTCGAGTCCGAGCCAATGGCCGCTCAGTATTCCGATGACGTCATGAAAGCACCCGTCAGCTAACCAATGCCTATGTCGAGGCGGCAAATTTACGTCCATTTTCAGTTCATTTTTAACAATACTGCTTCACGTAGATAGCCATAAACACGGTATCATATGGTGAACAAAATCTCGGGTAATACCCGTATGTTACAGACTATGAGAAGTATTTTCAATTACTTTTGGCCGCAACCAAGACATTTTCTTTCATTCATCTGTAGATGCCCCAGGACCTCTTTCTGAGAAGGTCCTGGTGTTCCACCACGACATGTAGTAACTACAAAAGAAAGACTTTTACTGTTAGAAATACTAGTGATGAAGACCTACATGAATTAGGTATTTAAGGAAGAGAAGGGATCACCTAAGATTCGTTCCCAGAGATAACGCCATGTTACGTTTTGATTTTTCCTAAGCTAGGTTACGTTCGATTATACTTCTAAGATTTGTAACCTAGCTTGATCTTGCATGGAAAAAAAACATTGACGAGGGGGAGGAGAAATCTTCCAAGATGTCCAAGTCAATAGAACGCATTTGGTTTGTGCGAGTTATACTATTCTTCAAGCAACAGCTAACACCAAACTGACAAGTTATAAAGCAGTAGAATAATGACTAAGTCTTTGAAACTCCTAATTTTGGAGTGGCCACAACTATCTATGAATCATATTCTTGGGTAAAGGATAAAGTCTAGTGTCAAACAAAAACTCACAAATTTATTCACATAAATACAAGCACTTCGTTCACAGTACGACTCCTTAAAGAAATTTAAAAGAGGCAGCATAACTGAACAATAAATATTGAACGACTTATGAATTTAGAGGGGGAAAAAATCTCGTCATATACAATCATATATATATATATATATATATATATATATATATATATATATATATATATATAATTTTTTTCCCCCATACTCTTCGCCATTTCCCGCATTAGCGAGGTGGAGTTAAGAACAGAGGACTGAGCCTTTGAGGGAATATCCTCACTTGGCTACCTTCTCTGTTCCTTCTTTTGGAACATTAAAAACGAGAGGGGAGGATTTCCAGCCTCCCGCTCCCTCCCCTTTTAGTCTCCTTCTACGACACGCAGGGAATACGTGGGAAGTATTCTTTCTCCCCTATCCCCAGGGATAATATATATATATATATATATATATATATATATATATATATATACCTTTATTTGACCAACTTGGCGTGAGTTATACCACGTTTGTAAACGCTTATCTTTACCGTAACTAAAGACGAAATACTATGATCACAAGGCTCGACATAGTACGATTCTTATCAGATACGTATAGTTAGGCGCGCGTAATCGCTGTCGGTTAACCAGTGTTGATTCGTCAGCAGTTAAAAATAAAAAAAAAAAATAGCCATGAAGTGATCCGCTGAAAAAGCTTAAATATTTTTTTTGGGGGGGTATTCCAAAAATGTGCTCACGCTACATCGCTTCATGAATGTAATCATATCAAACGCACAAGTCATTCAAATGTTCTGGATGTAAATTTCTCCACGTATCTCCAGACTGGGAAGGCAAGTTACTATTGATGAGATCTTGTGTCCACTGCTGTGTTATGTTGCCATTCTGACATCGCGACAAAAGAAGTTTTTAGGTTGTACTTCCTCTTTATCACCCACAACCCAAACGTAAACCAGTTCGCCTCATCACGTTAAACATCGTCCCATCATAATCCATCCACCTCTTCACCGTAACACCTCCTTCAAACACCCGCCTGCCAGACCTCAAAAGTGTATCTCTCTAAATCACCTTAAACATCACGGTATAGATCGCACCTACGTCATACCTTCCTTCGCACGCCTGAAAAGTCTGGATCTATTTCCTTAATCATCACTGAAGTTGTCTCAGCCATATTCCAAGTCTGGGTGCCCTGGTGACCCAGCTTTCTGGGGTTCTATCCACTGGCGCGTATTTGCGTGTGAACACCACAAGACGCGCCTGAGACTTTACCTTCGTGCGGGTCGCCTGTCTTAGACGCGCCATGGGGTCTCCCTTCCATGGTACCAGGTCCTAAGACGCATCAGGTAAAGGCCTTCATTCCAGCCCTTATCTTGCCTGGTCCCAGGTCTTAAGACGCACCATAAGGCTGATTTCCGAGTCTTTTTCTTGCATGGTGTCACAAAGTAGACAATACAAGATTCGCCACCTCCAAAGCTTAACACGGGACTGACTCTTTTTTGTGTTTTATGACGGTCCATCATTTTGTCTTGGATGAGCCTCCGGTCCTCCTGCCCCCTCGCCCCATCGTTGGAGAGGTTCGAAGTCGTGGAGGAGGAGCTGCTGGCCCTCGAGACTGTAGACTGTGGGGGGCTGCTGCTGTCACTCCAGGGAGCTCCAGAGGGCTCCCGTCGCTCACCATGTTGGTGATGGGGTCAGTCCAGCCCTGACGCATGATCGTGTTGAACATCTTGGTCATGAGCCAACCCACCTTGGTACTAGCGAACCTGCGAATAGGCAGTGGGAGGTAGTTCATTTGGGTCCAGCTTCTCCCTATGGATCACCAAGGGAGATCTTGACAACATCAGGGTATGTGGGGCACAGGGCACTTCACTAACCACGACCACCAGACAGACGCCCAGCATCACACACCTCCTTACCATCTGACCGAGATGAACACACGGCTCTGTTTTCAGAGTGCTTGTACAATCCTACATACTCAGAATGCCAGATCTTGAACATAAAACTACAAGAAGCGATTCAAATCGCAATTTTTCTTTCCCAACCACACAAAGTAAAGCATAGCGAGTGGTACTTTCAGTGTTGCCACAAACAGCACTCGTTGCTTCCTTCATGAAAACAGCTAATCTGAATACTTTAGCTTTAGGAGTCTCCTGTTCACCAGCTAACCTCTGGCCCTAAATATTTAAGATTGGGGGGGAAATGGGGGAGAATAAAAGTCGTAGTATCAAGCAAACTTGCTCACAATTTTTTGTCTTTTATCATAAAATATCGTTCTCTTGCCAGTGTTTAGCGATCGCGTTCCTGTGGTCATCTCTGCGTATTGAATGACAGTGGCAATAGCACCTCTCAGTTACTGTTTCACCTGTCTGGCCAATGTATACATCTTTACCTGCCTTACAGTTGACGATCACCCTGTAGACCGTAACAACACAATCACATTATACTCCCTCATCTGTCTATACTACCCAAAACGTCATTGTACCTATCTTGATTGCTAATACTAAGAACTTTAATTTGTCCCTTAGTAACTTTAAAGCACATCTTATCATCAACCAAATCATTATGGAAGGATTATCAAAAAACAATAACATAAAAAAGTAGTTAAAAACATTTCGTTACACGGGAATCCCCAACCCACACACACACACACAACTCCTCTTAACCACAAGGCAACCCTCCAGTTTCCATTTAACGGTCAGGCATGGCGGTGACAGGATGGAGTCTATGTGATGGTGTTGGGATTTAAACACTTTACGAATTGCTTGCGCCTGATGAGGCGAATTGTCTCCGTGAAACATGTAGTACAGCATGTATTGAAAAATACATTTTAAAAAGATTAAATGAAACAACGAACTGCGATTTCACCATATATATATATATATATATATATATATATATATATATATATATATATATTGTAAATTTTATACATCCTCACCTTTCCAGTGGGTCTTGTTGGACTTGTCCCCCGGCAAGCTTCAGTGACCTTCCTCCCGTTTCTTCTACTGTTGTAACATTCTTTGTCGCCACTGTTGTTCTGTTTGGGGATTTCCTGTCCTTGCCAGCCTTAGGCCTTCTCCTATTGAGACCAAAAAAATATAAAGGCAATGCTTTCATTCATTTTTCATGGTCCATAGCAATATGAGCTAACTAGAGATTTATGTTTTATTTATCTACAAAGATTGATAACGTGAAAGGTTTACAGTATATCCAAACTAGAAGGTAATAAATGGTAATAAATGCTAAGTTTCTTGTGGACATATTTCGAAAAGTCCAAGGCTTACCTGGAGTGGTTGAGACGTTCGACTCTTGCGTCGCAAACAGCAGTAGTCTCCCCTGGGAGGCAGGGAACGCTGACCATCTGGACACAGAAAACGCAATGGTTGATCAGGTTCTGTCGCAGACTCAACACTTACATCAAAAATATTACTATATACGTAAATGAAAGGAGGGTATCTATTATTCTCTTTATAATACGGATCTGAATTATATGGAACCCCTACATGAGGAATGAAGAGAAAGACATTTATTCTGTATTCTTTTGAGCAATATGATGCGTACGATGCTATCAGGCTCCCAGTGTTATGTAACAAAGCAGTAACATCTCGCTGCTCTGTCATACGAGAACTTAATAATTTACTGCAACATGTGACTCAGACATCATGGCAGCACAACAGGGGTAGAAGGGAAGCGACAAGTAGCACTTACCTGGGCTGAGTGAGTGTTGTTGTAGAACTCGTACAGATGGAGTGGCAAGGGTGGGTGTCTGCGCTGCCGCAGGAGGTAGTCAACGTATCGTACGGCTCGGTCAATCTGAGGATATTCAGAGGGTCATCTCAGGTCAAATGGGTTCTTGATGGCAGAAATACGTCGTCAAACACGTGATTCACTGAGAATCTGGGTGTAAGTCACTGCATATCACTTATAAAAATAATTATGAAATTATTAGTTCTGAAAAGTAAATTGACCATAACAAACAAAACATCGAGGTTGTCGTAAGAAATATATTCACAAAACTAGGAGGAAGTCTCGAAAGGTACTAAAGCCACAGGAAAAATTTGATGGAGCCAGATAATGGGGTTCAAAGGTCACCTATACACAGGAGGGATGAGGTCACATACCTTATCACGGATGGCGACGCTGAATATCTCAAGGTTGCTGGGGATAAACTCCTCCCTTCTCTTGAAGTTCCTATCCTCATGTTCCTGCGGGGGGGAAGTGTACACTGCTGTCAATCTCACATCACTTAACACCGACACTTACAACTCATGACAACAACCAGCACTAACTCTGCTTTGATTAACTCAAGTTCTTGCAAACATGCTCTTGTCATCTTCCTAATCACTTCCTATTGTGCTTCCTAATATTCCGATCTGCCTTCATCACAAAAACCAGAACCCAGCCTTCGGAAAATCATCATACTATGCTTAAAAGTCTTTTACAAATAACTTTTAACATTCTGAAGACAGCCACAGATTGACGTACCACCTGTACCCGTGTATGACAACAGCTCACCATCTTGGGTGATCTATCTACCTTGAGACACTGGAGTCTCCGGGGGTTACGAGGAAGGCCGTAGAAGTCGAGGACGTGGGAGAGGTGTGTGACAGGGGTCCTCCTTCAAGTGCTCGTAGTGGAGGACGTGCAGGGCCTTCGTCTGTGTCGTCCAGTTGATGGCCATCTCCAGCCAGTATCTGGTCTGGACGTGGAGAAATGCGTTCCAGTCTGTTGAAGCAACGGTAAGATGAACTACAAATGTTGCACTAAATCAGAATCACTTTTAAATAATATTTCAAGTGAAAGAATTAGTGATTAGGGAAACGTTTCATCTGTCATAAAATACATAATAATTATCACCCGCCAACAAGTCTCCTCCCTTCTACGCAAAATTTTTTACATTCACAGTGTTACAATTTGCTCATTCTAACAGTTCGTTAGTCAAAATGTCTGACATCTGGCCTCCCGCAGGCGCTGACCTTTCCTGCGGTAGTTGGAGACCGGGGCGTAGCCTGTGTGGCCACCGAAGAGGAAGTTGTGGTAGGAGAGGATGGCTCGGTAGGGGTTCCTTATCAGCAGGATACCCGTGCCATTAAAGGCCTTAATGTGGGCGGGGTTGCACTCGTGGGTTTTCTGGGTGAAAGTCGTCCTCGAGGTCCATGAGTCCAGCTCCCCGAGATAACCTGGAGCATCAAGACGAGGAATTCTAAAGAACTGGTTAACATCAAAAGTCAGCAGTGCGTCAGTATACAACCAGAACTGATCATCCACAAATCTCTTTATAGTTTCTTCAAAATCCTTAACTCTTCCTTGTATCAAAAAAATACTAACAACATCCCTAAGACGAATCCTATGTATAATAGTAATAATAATAATAATAATAATAATAATAATAATAATAATAATAATGGTAATGAAGCCTGTGTGTGTGTGTGTGTGTGTGTGTGTGTGTGTGTGTGTGTGTAAAAATGTTCGTGCTAAAGCCACTGACCGTTCATGAAGAGCTGCTGGTCGCGGTAGGTGGAGCCAGTGAAGACCCCTGAGGCAGCCTCCAGCAGGTGTCTGGTCCAAGTGTTGCCAGAGCCGGGATAGGAGGCCAAGGCGCACAGGGGTAATGTCCCAACCTCCCCGAACCTCACCCGGAACTGGCGACACTGAGGGTCCCCAGGCCACTGACTGAGTGATCTTCTGTGGAGGTCCGGCAGTAGTGTCCGCCGGAGAAGTCTGCGGAACACATGTGGTTAGCTTTGTCTAAGATACAAAGGAAATAAAAATAAAAAAGATTACCACACCTCACTCTGGAAAAAAAGAAAGACGAGGATAAAACATGAACTGAGTGTTTCTGTCAAGAAGTTCGCAGATAATTTATAACGTAGAGCTAGGAAAAAAGAAAAAGTAAAGTTATATATGAGTACTTATTCGTCAGACAGATCTACATGCCATACTCTCGGTGGATATTATCATGGTACTAGTCAGAACCTGAGGACATACTCCAGATTATAAATAAGCAGCAACAATAACATCAACATAGACCTTACTTATGTCTATATTGCTACTGTTGAAACCACACTACCAAAAAAACATATCCTATAAACCTGATACCTCCAGGATACGAATAACGACTTAAAATATGAAAAAAATTACTTAAATATTCACAATGATCTGCGACAGAATAAATATGCACTGCAGGATGACATGAAATATGGAGGAACCGTAATGATCACAGGGTTCCAAAGTAGTATTTGTTTGGGTTTGTGTGGCCGCCAAACTACATCCTGGGCTTATTATCTCCTGATTACGACGCTCTACGTCGCGACTAATTGTTGCTCTCACGTCAGTTGGAAATTACGGAGGAAAGGCATAAAACCTGCAAATACAGTACAATGTCTCAGGATTCCTCAGCCATGAATTTCATTTTGGCGATGGCAACGGTGCATTTTTATTTACAAGAGTGAATTGCATGAACTTCACAAATATGAATATCAGAGAAGTCATATTCAACCAAAATAACAGTCATAAATCATCCTGTTCAGAGAATGAGCTGGTATCACCCACAACCAGTCAGCCGATCCCGTTACCTTAGGAACGTTAACCCAAACTATCGTACTGCTCAAAGAACAAGAGAAGAATGTTTATTGGTTACCCTGAAATTACAACAGATAAGCCATTAAGAACTGTCCACGGTTTTACAGACATGACATGCTATGAATTTAAGAATCTGAAGAACTTAAAAGTGTTTTAATGACAATCCTCTTTAATGAGAATTCTTTGTCAGTCTCGGAAGCACATACAAATAAGAAATCCTGTGGTTTACAAAAATAATATTAGTAAACATTATTCTCTCATTTGTAATCCGTCATTATTTTACATGTGGCATAATATGCGTATGTATACGTAAATGAACTGATAGAGCATCACTCGTTTTGTGTCCTAACCTACACTTCACTTCTACAAAGCAGCATCAGCAACAATTCTGAAACTTCATCAAATCCTGATATTCGTGGAAATATGGGATCGCAAGGCTGACCAGCTCACAGTCATTAATCGTGAAATTTTCCACATATCAAAAGATAAAGTCAAACACACGAGTGACATTAACATTGACGCCTAATCGAATTTTTCTGTACAACCAGCTTTAGTAATTTCAGCTAAATTAACAATTCATAAAATCTATAAAACGTAAACAATGTCTACTGTAACAAATCTGCCTTAAAAGTGAAGCTTTTTAATGTAACGTCAAAAAAAGATAAAAAAAAAATAACCAAAAAAAAAACCGTAAATAGAAGCGTAGCCAAGAGATCTGTTTTCACTTTTTAAAACGTACAATTTGTGGCACTGATGTACAGAATTACCCAGGAGAGCAAGAGCTCAGCAGGTGTTTTCTCATCCACGTCTTAACCCTCAACAGCCACCCCAGTGCCTGACCACACAATAATTATGGTTCACTAGAAACGAAGTAAATGACCATGTTTCTGCACACCATATGCTGTCTATTATTATGCGAAGCATCTTTAGTTTGGTGTCAGAAAATCTTCCTAATAGCGTAGTTTCCATACCTCTCTCTGTTCGCGTCCTTTCTCGCAGCTGAGCATGCAGGTGTTTAGATGCGTCTTAAAAAGTTCAGTAAACTAGAAGAGCAGCGGGACAAGGTTGTTCAAGCATCTGGGGTTTTTAAAAGATCAAGATGGCTGATGCCTTCCAAGTAAACTAGCCTGTTGTAGGTACTGGCCACAGTTCCGCCAGCACCAGAACTGAGGTGTTGTACCCCCGGCGGTTTGTGCTTGCGGTTGCTTGGTACTCGCCTCCTTCCTCCTCCTCCTCCTCCGTTCCCCGGAATACCTCTCTACCACCACCACACACTTCGGCCTGTAATTGTGGAGTCAACCCTTCCCTACTCTTATCATGCAACACTATCAATAGGTCCGTTACCAAACATCATGAGCCACATGCATAGTTGTGAGGGTAGTAAAACCTATGACCATATCCCTCTGCACAAACTCTAACTCCGACTGATCGACTGGTCACAATGGAGAAACCAAATATGAGTAATGCCTAGGTGGTAGGCAACATCAGCAACTCCAGTTTCGCTCCTGAAGCTCCCGTGCACTTGATTCAGCACAGTACAGTTACGTGAAAACTGTTCCTTGTGTGTAAGTCGTTAAGTGCTTCATCATGTATGCAGTAGGTGGCATGTTTTTTAGGCATGCATAGCCCACACGTGGACTGTGTACAACGGGGTTATTGTGGTATGTGCGCAACTGGATGAGCGCCTTATTATGAATAGGTTTGTATGATGTACATTAAGTTACCGTTCTCATGCTTTTATAACTCATATAAGACATAAATATTATCAGACTTCATCTTCCCTTCCCGTTATGACCATCGCTTGAAAAAAAAATCTATAATTTTTTTTCAACGTTAATTCGCCACCAACCACGTATTACATAATTGCCGTCCCTTCCTACCACATATACAGTTAGTCTGGTGCTCCACAACTACACGATGTGTACCATGATATATGTGCTTGAATTCTTAAGGCGCAGACCAACCCAATATAAGGCGTATTGCGGACGGACCCACTAGGCGGTCCGCTCGCATGACAGCCACCGAAAGTTGTCCGTGTGGAAACGCAATGGCGCCACCTGTGGCGGGGATCCGCGTTTCCCCTGCCACAGACGCCTGTGTGAAAGCACACTGTTCAAAACAAAGGAAAAACATGGAAGCCACTGAGTGGTCCGTCTGCAAGAGGCCTAAAGGATCACCCACAAATTGGGCAGGGCTTTTACAAGACGAGGAATTGCAAGCAACTATAGCAACCCACCCTAACCTAGCCTAGCAGAGCCGACAACGTATAAAGAAACACGTTAGGGGCGCCCTATGGGTACGCTGCGTCAGCAAACAAGAACTCGCAGAATCCTTGTACTGAGGAAAATGTTTCTATCAAGGGTGACACTCGCAAAATCCCGGTTCAAGCGTTTACGAATCATTGAGCTTGTATCTGTCGCGTTGCATGTTGTGTTTCGCTTTTTACTGCTTATCATATCGAAATGGGCAAAGCTTTGCCGCAGTTCTCTATGATAAATGTATGACATTTTAATAGGAAATTTTAAATGTGTGGCACTACAAGGATTGATGGCGGGTGACTGTGAGATGGAATCGAAAAGCACCGCGACTTATTTTACGTTTATCTTACTATAACAAAATGCTCAAGACAAACGAAACAAAATATATCAATAACCGCCGATTCCACATGGAAATGTACAACCTTTAAAAGAAATATATTGGACTGCTCTTGTTCGTCTTCATAAAGAACATACATGCACTAAAACAGACATTAATATTCTCCCTATAAGATGCGCTGAACATGGCTATTGGAATTTCATTCTCTTTTGGAACTGATGCAGTGTCTTAAAGTCCACCAATTCCGTATCAAGTTGAAACCAAGAAATCTTACAATTACCCGACTTTTTGCTTTTCCCTAAAGCTACTGCAGAAACGGCCCGAGGCATCCACTGCTTCTGAGCAGCGGCTCCGTGGGGCACCGCCCAACCACCCCTGGTGTGAGTGCTTGGGTGAAGCTTCTCTCACACCCGCTAGAAATATAAGCTAAACTCTCCCATGAACAGAACGGCGATTTGATAAAGATCTGTGTGATGGAAATATGAGAAAAGTGGGAGGAAGGTTAAAACGATGTGGAAAGACTTGATGATATGAAGTGATGGAAGACAAAATAAGGAAAGAACTGAAATATAATCCCGGATAGCGGCATATATAGGTCGCAGAGGACGTGAGAAGCATCAACTGAATTGAGGTAGGGAGGGTGTGGTTGGTAGCTATGACCTGCGCACAGTTGTGATCTGAAGGCACGGACGGAACTGTGTCTTGGTGGAAAATGCATCACTACTTTTAATGATAATAACAATAATCTAAGCGGAAAAAATACCACTATCGTGGGTGTATCATAATTCCGTAAGTTTATAACGTATACTCGCATGTTATGAACTAATTTCTGGGTATCTGAACTGGGATTACGGGTATTTGAACTACAAGTGTAATCCACTTATTTGACACTTATTTGCAGGTATTTGACATTAAGCAAAATCATAACATGCTAAAGAAAAATCAAAGCTCTTAAGATACAGACTTCCCCCGCCATCCTGAACCACCATCAACAACAAAGACAAACAAAAACTTACTTGTGGTGGGAGGGGTTACCCCCTGTGTTGTTATTGTTGTTCTTGCTGCCGGTATTGTAGGTACTGCTGGTGTCAGGTTTCCGAGTGAACTTAGCATCAATATCATTATCTGATTTCCAGTTCTCCTCGTGCCTTGCCCTGGGTTCAACAAGCACATCGCCGTCAAGTCTTGGATACAGAAAGGAAGACGGTAGAGAAGGGTCGGCTCCAGGGGGAACAAACAGGGGAAGATTGTACATCACAAGGACCACAGAGACACACAGGACGAGAAATAATGGTCTCTCGTACCCTAGTCTGATAAAGGTTCGTGCTCGGACCATCGTCAGTGTATAATGCAATGTAGTACTTAGGTTTGCAGGTAACTCTGCCTCAGAATCAAGTAGGAACTGACCCCTAGAGTGAGCATCGTCTGGTTTCTTGACATAAAACAAGCTGCATCTCCTGCGTCGTTGCCTAGCTCACGATGGGAGATTTAACTTAACCAACAGTTTGGTCAAAAGGACATGAGCAGAACTATTACCAAAATTCTAACACAGAAATCAAGGCAATTAACACAAATCTCCATTACATTTCGACAACGGAAGTATATCAAATTGGCGAGGACGAGGCAGCTTGAGGAACAGGTTGGTTATGATGGCGAGGCTTTGTGCAGTTCGGGGTCTGACTGAGAACCATGTTAACACTGACATCGGTCGGTCTTGTCATGCCCAACACCGCTCCATTTTTTCAATTGCTTGGATGCCTTCACGCAGCCAGACCCCACTGACATGAATCTGTAAAGATAAGATTATATCTAACAGAACTTGTCTCACAACTGGGTTCACGCGCATGTCTGTGTGGGTTTGTTTGTAAGTTTCTTAACTGTACGTACATTTCGTCGAGATTATGTGTTCAATGTGTCAGTGTGCATGTCTTTCTAACCTCTGTGTGTGTGTGTGTGTGTGTGTGTAACTAGCTACCCCGGAGATGATGACTGTATTTCTTATAAAGTTTGAATTATACATAGGAGAAAGTTTGCATGCAGCAGCAGGCCGGTGTATCGTGGCGGTGTAATAAGGTCTGCATCTGGGTTATTATCTTCATTTTCGCTATAAGCTGACTTTCAAAAGACTCACTGATACTGTTATCATCTAAATGAACAAGTGTCATACGAAAACCGAACACAGTTCAACACATCGTCTGGCACTGGAAATGGACACAAGACTGGAAACACGGCTTCTTGTGTGTGGGTGTGTGTGTGTGTGTGTGAAAACGGTACGCTTTGAGCGTTTGCGAGCGCTTATTAGTGTGCTTGTGGACTGTTACTAATAACGCCCGCTGGCCACAAAGCGTTACTAGGGTGCCTGAGCAAACATCTGCTGTTTAATGAAAAGCAATTTTCGGTCAAATTAGGTCCTGAGCTAAAATTTTAGATCGTTGGGCCCTTCCTACTCACTCCTCGCACGCCCACTTATGACAATTATCTTGTAAGATATTGGGTAATCTCATTAATTTTCGGTATAATCATCCCGTCTGTCTATGAATTAAGTTCAATGATAACTGGTATTAGTGTCATTATCATCAACCCTTGTTCCAACTACTTTAATTGCTCCGCACTTCGTTGTCTGATGATCGTTTCATCTTGTTGGCTTTAATTACCCTTCGCTATTATCAGGTTTAACTACCCAATGTGACCTAACCATTACTACAATACGTTCTTCTAAACTAGGCTTCATTATCCAAACGCTTGAATGTGCAAAATAAATAATTACACTTCTACTATGCTTCATAATGCCTTATGCTTGAATATACATACTAAATAATCAGGCTTCGTTATAACTAACATACAGCTACAACGGTTATAAGAGGGACTTATAATTCACAGTTTGTATTAATCATAATCTTCGTTCTTGTGGTTAACCTGACCTGCGCTCTGCCTCGGGGTCACTGGTGACCCACTGGGCTATACTAGACCACGTTACTGGCCTGACTGGATCAGTTCTTGTTCAGCGTTCAAGGTTCTACTTTTCACATATAAGTTCATGACGGTAATGGTTCATCATCCACGTAAGCATAAATGTCATTTACAGTTCTAATATATATATATATATATATATATATATATATATATATATATATATATATATATATATATATATATATATTGTAGTACCTTATGTTGTTGGCACAACCTGACTGACTTGCTTCGCGTTGATGTGGTAATGAGTAGCACACTATCGAAGTCTTTAAAGTAAAGCCTTTAAAGTAAATCTCGAAGTCATCTGATATACTTTACTACTTTTTTACAAGCTTTCAAGGAGAATATCAGTGTTTGTTAAGCCTTCATCCAACATTTAACAAATGAATATCTGTGCATCATCTGTTTAACACTTATTACACAGCAGCACAATTGATACCTGGCACAGTTAATACACGCCACAGCCCCTACCATTCCTTCACATGTCCACTATTGTAAAAAAAAAAAAAAATCTTATTGATGACTATATCTCAAAGTAATGGTATAACTTGAATTCCATTTGATATACCAAAGTGTGTAATGATTAACTGCGGGCCGATGCAGAAAAAAAATTGCTGATGGCGCCCATTGAGAAAACAATTTTCAATTTCTATCAGCATCTACTTACCAACCAAATTAACGTTACATTTGCTTGAATAACGTTACCATTACAATGATCCAAGCACTTGGCCTCTTGCCAATGGCAGCATCGATATAACACAAAAGTAATAAGTAATATTATCTTACTAAACGGCAGACATTAAACATTAATCGTGCATAAGTATGCGTAGGCTTTAAAAAGAAATGCATTCTGAGAGTGAAACAGACTAGTAATAATTAAAAAAAAACAGCATATATAACATACTGGAGTCAACGTATCTGGAGGGAGACATTGTAACGATCACACTCACCGAGATTATATAGTTAACTGACGGGAGGCGATGGATGGATGCCGGCGCTGCCAGACCTCCCCCAACGCCGCTGCCGGACAAACGATTATAGTCATTAATTTGTACTGTCCTTCTCTTAATATGATCATGCGGTATTATACTCCTGCTATAAATAAGTGTATTTAATTTTTGTTTGGAGTTCACATACCTGTGGTGGTTCATGGGTTGATTGGTTATTTGGATTTTAGGCCTATCTACACCCAGGGTTATTAAGACTATCAAAGTATAACTATCAAACGGAAAAGAATCTGAACAATTACAGGTATTCAAGATGAATTTAAGACCATGCACGGTATCGCTGCATAGTCATGTTAGCAATATGATTACGAAACAAGTTCTGAAAGTTTCGCTGAGCAGAGCAGGTGTCTTTTTTTCATCTCTAATTTCAATGGTGGACACATTAGCACTCATGAAAATTGAAAAGCATAACTTCCTTAGCACACACACACACACACACACACACAGTTTTTTTGTGATGTAGGTAACATTGCTGACCATGATTCACTCACGGGCCCAACCACGTTCGATTCCTGAGCGCGGCAGTCGAACTTTCAGCCAAACCAGCCGTTCATCATCACCTCTGAGATGGTCAATAAATGAGTATCTGCCTTAGACTGGGGTGTGTGCCTAGACACAAACACAAAAGCGTAAAGACATGATCTCGTACATGCAGGGAAGGTTAAGGGACGCATACGACAGTAGAACTCCATATTGTACTGTATAATTAAGTAAATATATACTGCGAGTATAAAACTCTCTCCCTGTACTGTACCAGTGAGTAATTTTGTATATGGAATTACACACATACACACTTTGCACTCCCTTACAGTAACAATCTAGTGTTTTAGGGGCTACTTTAGGGATGATGGTCCTTTCAACCACATAAAAGGGGAAAGTAGCAGGTCAGTCTTGGCTGTTGTAGTTTAACAAGACATCGCCCGATGGAGCTATACCACACAGTTATTTTCTTTTTTATTAGCAGACGTTCTGTAATAAACAAGTGCATGCTGCACAATGATTCTCTAGTTTAAAGTACTTCACAAAAATACAGAATGTTGAAGCAAAACAAATGCCAAATGAAAAATAATCTATACAAGGATAGGTTTAAGAGGCAACAAGTCAAACCTTTTTGAAAGATGAGAAAATTCTAATTATAAAGGAAGGTAATTACAGGGAAAAAGCCTTTCTGAAAGATAAGAAAGTTCTAATTATGAAGGAAGGTAGTTACAGGGAAATCTACTGGAGCAATTTTGTTCTGGATATGTAAATTCTTAAGATATGGTTTAAAAAACTTCCAGTGTCAACTTGTAAACTTAATGCACAACGTCACGGTGAATAATACACTATTACGGTAATTGATCCCATTTTCTTGCCCAGTTGTATGGGAACAGAAGATTTCAGATGGGATAGTCCATTTGGAAAAAGTGGCAGCATATCGTTGATTTTGATTATGTGATCTGAGAAATAACTAAAGAATCAGATCAAAAAATAAAAAGTATGATTGGTAACTATGGCGAGTTAACAATCATTTTTCTTCACTGGAAAGTGGAATTTGTCAGAATACAAAATAATTACATGAAAATTTGTGAAATATATAATAAAAGAATAAGTACATAAGTATGATACACGGGAAATGGAAGGAACGGGTAAGAAAAAAAAGTGCTTCAAAAGCAGATATCATAAACAGGAGAAAACAGGTAAGCACTGTGAAGACTAATGACAAATAAACCAACATTATCTGTAAAGTATAAATAAAAAAAATAAAGAATGCAGCACACACAGGAATGGACAGCAATAAAGCTGAAAGTGCCAAAATGAAATCAAAATCCATAAATTTAACAGAAGGCAAATTGTCAATAAAAGTAAGTCAGAAATATTTAAGGGGAAATAAGGGGAACTATGTGGTGTTGAATACAAGTTGCAAAGTGTATTCAGGGCTGAGGATAAATAATTATGAAAAGTATCATGGTTGTTTGACTTGAGTGGAGCAGTAAGGGAAAATGCGTGAAAGGAAATTTCGAGTAATTGAGGATGTATGTAAGGTAATAAGGTGCAGATGGGGGCGACTTTCTTTTTTGAGTTACATGCTCTAATCATTGCCATCTCGAACGAAAAATAAATGGAGTGTAGGAAATAAGTGTTTCTGCATCTGACTCTTTAAGGTGGAAAGATTTTAGGAAAGTTGAAAAAATGAACGAAGGAAGAGTATGTCACGGTTGTATTTTTGTGTGAGTGGCCTCCACACACAATCTATGAGAAACAGTATCCAGGCACATACCATGGGTCCACATCTTTGTTATAGGAAGACATGAAAACAGCTCTTGAAAATAGATGCCCAAATAATCTTTGTAGAACAAGGAGAGGGATGCGACAAAGGAGAATGACAAGGGATAATATAGGAGGTGATAGCTGAGGATTGCCGGATTGCATGTAGAGTGCCCTTTTATACAAGCAAAGGGGCAAGAAATGAATACTCTAGTACATCTCTTGAGTATACAGTACCTTGTATATGTATGAAAGGCATAGTGACAAAGAGGGTGGTGGCTTCCAGAGAATCTCTGACTGAGAAGGAACAGTGTGGTGGATTCAGAAGTATAGAATGTTTGAATCAGATGTTTGCTGAAGAATTTGTAAGAAGCAATTCGCAGAGGGAATTAAATGGGGCATTTATGGCCCTGAAGATGTTGCACGATAGGAATGACAGAGGCCACGTTGCTATGAATACTTGGGGTAAGTGGGGAGTTGATATATGCCGTGAATTCTTACCAGAAAAGTAAGGCATTTGTGCACATTAGGTATATAAATGGGATAGTGGTTCCCAGCGAAGGTGTGTCTGTTACTTTGGTTATTTACAGCTGTTTACAGACTGGTGATGACAAGGGAGGTTAAGTGTAAGGCTTTCAATGAGAAACAGGAAGTTGAATCAGATGTGAATGGAGGTGTTTATGTGTGAGTTTTGAGTCTTTAACGCACTATGAATGCGAGTCTTGGGTCTTTAGCACAATGCTGCTGTGAGTCTTGGGCCTTTAACACAAAGGAATGGAAGTGAGTGGACATGAAATGCCAAATGATCATATGTGATGTGAGATAGGATAAAGTAAGAGAAAGAAGCGAGGTGGTAAGTGCAGTGTGGTTGAGGTAACTGACCAAAGTGTGCTAAATACATTCAAACACAAAGAAGGAATAAGCAAATACTGACAAAGACGATCTATGTGTCAGAGGGGAAGACCATGATGGACATGGAAAGATAGAATGTGGGAACTTTTGGGACTGAACATTGAGGAGGAGAGATAAGCACAAGATAGAATGAGTTGAGTCACTGTGATATATATGGTGTGTGTCAAGGTAAATCATGAAATATTTTGTGGGGTTGACTCTGGGTTGTAGGTTCTAGTTTCAGTGCATTATCAATGACAGCTACTAGGAGGATGTACACAAATGACACCATTATTCATTTATGACTGACACTATATTTCTATGGCAGGAAAAGGAAATTATCTTATCATTATATTTGATCGCCGTTTCCCGTGTCAGCAAGGTAGCACCAGGAAACAGATGAAGAATGGCCCATCCACTCGTATACACATATATACATATACATAAATGCCTATACACAAACATATACATATCAATATACACACAGACATATACATATATATATACATGTACATATTCCTACTTGCTTGCCTTCATCCATTCCCAGCACTACCCTGCCCCACAGGAAACAGCATTGCTAGCCCCTGCTTCAGCAAGGTAGCGCCAGGAAAACAGACAAAAAAAGGCCACTTTCATTCACACTCAGTCTCTAGCTGTCATGTGTAATGCACTGAAATCACAGCTCCCTGTCCACATCCATGCCCCAGAGACCTTCCCAAATGTTTCACATGTCCTGGTCCAGTCCATTGACAGCACGTAGACCCATGTATCCCAAATTGTTCCAGTTTACTCCATTCCTTGCATGCCTCTCAACCTCCCATATGTTCAGGCTCCAATCACTCAAAATCTTTTTCACTCCATCCTTCCACCTCCATTTTGGTCTCCTGCTTCTTTTTCCCTCCAACTTTGACACATATATTCTCATTGTCAACCTTTCCTCACTCATTCTCTCCATATGTCCAAATCAGGTCAACACACCCACCTCTGTTCTCTCAACCACACTCTTTTCATTACCACACCTCTCTCTTACCCTTTTATTACTTATGTGATCATCAAACCACCCTACACCACATATTGTCCTAACATTTACTTTCCAACACATCCACCCTCCTCTGCACAATCCTATCTATGGCCCATGTCTGGCAAAACAACATACCCATTTTTGTTTTCCAAGATGACGTTTTTCATTTATTTCTGGTTATGAACTAAATCCTGGAGTAAGATGGTTGATAAGTTGGTACTGAAATGCCTGAGGACACATGGTTTGAGGGAAATTGATCTTGTAAGGAATGACAGTGCAAGGGAGAGGTGTTGTTGTATGCACAGTATGATTGAGACAGCTGACCAGGTTATGCTGAAGTTGTCTGATCATATGGAGAGGATGAAGAAAGGGAGACTCAAAAGATCTGTCTTACATGGAGTAATGAACATTTCAAGGGAGACCAAAAATAAGGGAGGATAGAAAGAGAGGCTATTCAATATCAGTATCTGAACAATAAGGAGGGTGAGAGGCATGCCCAAGACAGATTGGATTGCTTCAATGTGGCATATCAATGGAAGGTAAAATGATGTCAAGTGGGCTGGATCTGAACATGTGATGCAATCAGGTAAACCATGAAACAGTCTATGGGTCTTGACTGTGAATGGTTGGCTCTGTTTTTGGTGCATTTTACATAAAAGCTAGGGAGTGGATGTATGCAAATAAGACTATTCATCTGAGAGAATTGTGTATAAAAGAACTGATAAAGTCAATACAATTCAGTTCCATGAGAAAGGAAACAAATTTTACTTCACATTTTATTCAATATCATCTGATAATGCTAGAGACTCATTTAAATGTACACTCTTTAAATGTATTGTATCTAAAGTCTCAGAAGTTATATCTTACTACCCTCAGAGCCATTTACAAATGAATAGAAAATGCATTAGGATTATTTCAAAGCATAAGAAATCTATATATGCAGTGTATAAGCGCATACAATGAAGAAGCTGAACACGTTCAATTTATGAATTTTTTAAATAAACTAAAAGTCAGTGTACCCTGTCATACAAACTGCCTCACTTCAAAAATATTCATCAAAGTCACATACTAATGCAGCTTACAAAAAATCTTTAAAAATGAATTTACACTTAAACACACTTTAGCTCTACTGGAAAGTATTTCTGATGCTTAAAGCATCTGACCTTTTAAAACAAAATGTATTTTGTTTTGATGTTTGGAGTTGCAAGCAAATCTCAATAAATAGGTCTAAAGAAGTTGCACTTATTTCATCAACCCATTCTATAAACAGTACATAAGAAAGTGAATAACAAATATGCAAGGCATGCAATTACTTTTTTTTCATACATATTTGCCTCTTCCCGCATCTGCGAGTTAGTGTCAAGAACATATGGCTGAGCCATAAAGGGAAAAATCCTCACTTGGCCCCTTTCTCTGTTCCTTCTTTTGGAAAAGTAAAACTTAATCAGATATATTTGTTGTTATTTTAGATTAGATTGGTCAGGGGAAACCATACTACTAAAGTTCATATGGTTATGTGTAAGGCTGGAGATTGCAATGTTTCTAAACAAAGTACATAATTTGTCTACAAGCAGCAGCCAAGCATAATTTTGGCAACTACTAACTTCTAAGCAGGAAATCATAAACTTCTATCATTCAACATTCCCCCCCAAAAAATAATAACTTTTAAAAGGTACAAAATAATTAAGGAACTTGAATAAAAGTTATGACATAAGTGACCTTATATTCAGAACTAGTAATATATCTCATTTGAAGCAGATGAGAAGTGGAAATTAAATAAAACTTAGAAACACATGGAATGATACAGTTTCCTGGCAAGAAATAAAATAAATGCAGTATTGGATGGTGGAAATGATAAAGGAATGACTATTCTCTCCATACAGGAACCTAACAACTGGGTTATTTACAGTAGAATCAAAGTAATTTGAAAAAAAATACAATCAACTCTGTGGTTACTCTGCTTTTTGTTAAAATCAAATGGGGAAATAACACTTTCTTTGGAGCACTCTCCAATTCTATGTTATATTACCAAGTTAGCATGATTTTGCAACATGTGCCATGATGTTTCAGTATCCTGCATCCTTAAAAAGGTGATGTGACTAGTAGCTTAAGATGGACTAAAGGGGGAAATTACATGAAAAGACAGTAATGATGACCTAGTGGTTAAACGATGAATTTGGCACACTTCTTCAACAATCAAAATTATCTAGGTAAAATATGTGAAATTATAATCATTTTCTTATACCGTTTTTCTCTGCAAGAGTTGTGAATTACTGAGGTTCTACTGTAGTAACAAAGAGGTGATCAGGCACAAATTACGACAGTGGAATGAATTATATGAAAGAAAGGTATAAATGGTAACCTAATCCCATCAATCTGAAAATAATTGAGCCCTACAATACATAACTGAATTAGACAGCTATATAAGCGGCTGGGAAATAGTATCGTATAATAATCTTTTATATAACATAAAAACACCACGATAGGAGTCCTTCATAATACAGAATGAAATTCCACATCATAATGTAGGGAATCTGGGGTTCAAACCAAAGCAACAACTGACAAGAGTCTCTACTGTTCACATTACATCACAAATAACTTAGCGGCACCATCCCAAACAATATCTATCTTAATATATATCACAATTATTTATTCCTCTAAAAATTTCATATAAAAAGTTACAACGACTGTTAACTTACTACACAGCAATTGATAATGCCACCACAAATGCAGATCTACTGACACCACTTGAAAATAATTAATACATCAGACATAAAATCTGTTCACCAAACACTTTTTACCAATAATGCCCTTCCACAACATAACACAATAAAATAATATCAAACTACCTCCAGTTAAGCACATTTCTAAGTTCTGTGTTAGGGATGGCACTGTGAACATAACCTGCATTTCTCAGTTTTTATGAACACCTGCATACTACTATAATTCTGACCAAGGTGAACACTCTTTAGTAACTGATTTATCTACATAGCATATCAAAGACCATTCACTCAGTTCTAAGTAGAGGAGGTACTTGATTACCATGTATCAAAAAATTCTATTAGATGCTGGACAAAGCACAGTGGGACAAACCATTTACCTTGTGACAAAATCAACTGGACTGTGTTAAAGTTATCATTCTCATCCACAGAAGAGATTACGTCTTGCTGGAAACAGACTCATTACAAAAATAACCTAAAAGGTACTGTGTATTACAAATAAAGAAAATCTAAGGCAGTACAGGCAGTTTCTGTAGAGGAATCTTCACTTGTAAGGCCGTGTTGAGTCATACTAGCACCCCAAAATCTTTCTAGTTTACCAATGAGTTTATGGATGCAGTATTTTGAAATATAACATGCCTTATTCACTTATTTCTATCTAACAATCAGTTCTTGTTACATAACTCTGCAAGTACTCTCAGTGCATCAGCATGCACTTATGAGTGAAAACGCTACAAAACCTACTTAGTTGTTCCCATATGTATGGAAAAATATCCTTTACACTTATCCTGCCTATGCCTTATAGCTGCGCTAAACCATGGTTATAATATTCTGTTAGCCACCACAATTTTAAGGTTAAGATCTTTTCTATATCATTTCATCAAAACCCTTTCAGATGGTATCTATTTATCAATCTTTAATGGTCATATAACATATCAAAATACTTTTCAAGAAAACCTTAGACTGAAAGTTATATATATTACTTATACAAACATACTAGAAATAAAATTCAATTTCAAACTTTTTACCATATAATTTGTAATCTTCATAATAATTGAAATTTTCAATTCTAAATATAAACTTTGAAGATCAATACTCTACTATCATCTTAAGGATAATAAAAAAAAATCTATACATAACAGAACATGGATAACAAAATCTTTTACTTTGTCATTTTTTTCTTATCTATTAGCGTTTCCTGACAGATGGACGCTCATATAGTTTCCCACCATGGCGAGACCATTCTTTCTCATATTCATGTTCAAGGATCTCTGCACCACGTTTCCTGGTCAGTCCAGTCTCCTCAAGGCTTAGCTCACACATCTGCATATCATCACGGCCTGCAGTAGAAAAAAATCATAGTTACTCCCTTACACCATGCACTTAGTGGACTAATTGACCTTGAAGATCCACATAAGCACTACTATGGGAGATTTGGTACTATGCTCATTCTCCCAAATATTCTTTCCAAGTTTTGTACTACAACTTAACAAAATAATCAAACAAACAATCTCAAACACCAAACTATCTGTACTTGAATGTTTCCTATCATTCCTATACCTTTTGTTCCTTAACATGTCTTTGAGTATGTTGATTTATGCCGGTATAGGTATCAAGCATGTAGAACGAATGTATGTGTGTGTACATATTTGAGCTTATTTGTGTATGAGTATAAAACTGTATAAGTATACAATGAAAAACATGTTTTCAAGCAAATATTCTGAGAGGCCTCTAAAAGTTAGTAGTACACAGATGCCATATAAAAATGGAAATGCCTACAATCTAAAATATCAATTTACACAGTAAAGTGTTTCCAAGGCTGAGAGGCTACAAGATCATTATGTCATGCTCATAAACCCTCTATAGACTTACCTGCCACAAGTAATATTGGAGGTTTATCAGGATGTAACTCCATCTGACGAGCAATCCAGTCACCATCAAAATGAGCATACCACCTGTTGGATAATCAGTTCTCCCTTAATCATAAACTCTACATCACACTCACCACAAGACAAATTCAAAAAAAGCTTCCCTTTTATCCAGAATTATACACAAAACAAAGAACTTAATAGAAGCATTTTCCACTTTATCATGAATCTTAGACAACAGAGACTACTTAACAAATCATAAAGCCAGAGAGAGGTTAGAAATATCATTTACACACATGAAAAACTTTGGCATCAACAGATTATATGACGAACAAAATGACACTAATCTGCATCTTACTTTACGAGTCAAAATTACCATTTCAGCAACAAATCATCAAATCATAGGAAAAAATCATTTTCACTCTTAATTAGATTACTTTTTCCACCAACAATTTTCTTTTTTCATACTTGTTCACTATTTCCTGTAAGAGTGAGGTAGCGTCCAGATAGATAGGATTTCCTATAAAATGAGAAATCTAGGATTATAACAGAATCCTTCTCCACAATTCCATAATGCCATTAAAACAGTTTTGAAGATAATTTACAATTTCTTAATATCAATAAGACAAACCATACTTTGGAATTCATGCAAAGATACAATGCATTTAGCATCTCATGGAGTTTGTTCAATGTGTTATCAATACATAAATCAAAACATAGTGCATATGGCACTGATTTCAGAAAGCTCAATTAAATGTACAAGGATTACATCATTAAAGGTTTCAAATATCTATACTGTTTCTGAGCAACTACTTAACATAATGTGCACACTCCATGCAGAAGTGGGATGTGATGACATTGGTGAGATAGTTGGCAAATATGTTGTGCATGGAGTGAATGAGAATGGATATAATCTTGTGGATATTTGTGCTGAGAGGAGTTGATTCCTTGCAAACACCTTTATTCAGCACAAGATGATCCACAGACATACGTGGATGAGGAATAATGGAAGAGAAGAACAAAAGGTTTTGACTAAGTGGCAGGGGATGAAAGACTGAGAAAGGTCTTGCTAGATGCTATAGTTGTGAGTGGATTCTTTGGAGACTCTGACCATTTCACAGTTTTTGTGAGGATGAGTATCAGGGAGAAGTGGAGGTGTGGTTTAAGGAAGAATGGAGAGGTAAAAGTGTAGGCAAGCTAGATGAATCACAAAAAATGCAGAAAGTAGTATGAAAGGAAGGCAACTGTGTGCTTAGATGGAAATGCAGGAAAGGAAGGAAATTGAAAGCTTAGATGGAAGTGCAGTATATGTAGGGATGCAGTCATGACTGAATGAGGTGTCTGAAATGTTTAAAGAAATACTATCAAAGGTTGTAGAATTAGTAGTTGGATACAAGGTCATTAGATATAGGAATAAAAAAGGCAATGCATTGTGGACTGAAGAGATTAGAAGTGCTGTGACATGGTGGACAGAAGAGATTATAAATGCTGTGGAAGAGAAGAAAAAGGCATGTGGTAGATTGCTCGATAGGAATGTACCAATAGAATTTCAGCAAAAGGAGAAAATATAAAATATGTAGAATGTTAAAAAGCTGATAAAGGAAAGCAAAGAAAGAGTAGATGAAGATTTAGGAAGAAAGTTTAGTGAAAATTTTGGGATAAGAAACTATATGGGAAGGAGGTGAAAAAGGAAAGAGGCGGACATAAGAATGGATATGTTAATGTGAGAAGAAAGGAAAGGGAGTGCTGAATCAAGAAGAGGAAGTGAACGGAAGATGTAAAGAGTATTTCTAAAGAACTGATGAATGTGGGAGAAGGGGAGGTGGCAGTTGTTACATGCATGAGTATGGAGGATAGAAGAAAGAGGATAGAAATGCAAGAGCCTAACATCAAAAAGGCAGGTTAGAAGGGCAATAATGAGGCTGAAGGTAGGGAAGGCACCGGCAGTGGATAGGATTATGGCTGAAATGCTGAAGTGTGGAGGAGAAAGTGCGAAAGAGTGGATGCATCTGATATTTAATTTAGCATGGAAACAAAAGGTTGGCTTGCCTGAAGATTGGGTGAAAGCTATTATTATTCCTTTATTCAAAGGAAAAGGTGTTAAGGATGGAAGTAACAATTTTAGGAAAATAAGTCTGTTAAGTATAATAGGAAAAGCGTATGCAAGAATGTTGATTGATAGAGTGATGGAAGCGAATGAATGCAGAATAAGTGAAGAGCAAGGGGGTTTTAGGAAAGGTTGGGGATATCTGGATCACATTTTTGTGGTAATGACCGGGAAAAGTATTCAGCTGAAGGTAAGAAAATGTATCAACCTTCATGGATCTGGAGTAAGTGCATGACAGAGTCGAGTGGAATGCTTTATGGGATGTGTTAGGATATATGGGGTAGGGCGACAACTGTTGGTTGATGTGAATGCCTTCTATAGAGAAGCAAATGCATATGAAGAATGGATGGAGAGTTGAGCAAGTTTTGGTATAAAAGTAGGTGTGAGGCAAGGCAGTGTGGTGTCACCATGGCTTTTTAGTATATCTATGGTCGGGGTGATAAGAGAGTTGAACACAAAACTAGGAAAAGGGGCGAAGATATGAAGCATAATTGAGATATGGTGGCTAGTGACAAGCTTGTTTGCAGAGTGAAGAGGAATTGCAGGTTATGTGCTTTATGATGTATGTAAGCATAGGCAATTGCAGGTAAATTTGAGTAAAAGTAAAGTAATGGTGTTCGAAAGGAAACATAGTGAAAGTACAGATTCTGTAACACCATATAGAGTGAAAGGAGAAAGTACTAAATTGTGCTGTGAATATGGGGGGGGGAAGACTGTTAGAGGTGAATTAAGAATTTTGGGGCTGTCTTAGGTAAGTTTGGTGATAGGGAAGGAGAGATAAGGGAGAGAGAAGTACAGGGTAAAAGAGTCATTGGGTCCCTTAATAGAATAATGAAGGGTAGAGGTGCTAGTATGGAAGTGAAGGGAGGATTAAGGGACAACATACATAGTCCTCCCAACCCTGACCTATGCAGCTGAAACATGGACATGGAATGAGTCACAGAGGTCAAGAGTCCAGGCTGTGGAAATGAGATATTTGAGAAGAGCATCTGATGTGACTAGATGGAATGAAGAGAGAAATGAGGGGATGTATGAGAGAGGTGGCATGGCATTGAATGCAAAGGGAATAAATTGTTGTGTAGTAGTAGTGGAAAGAATGGAAGATGGAGAATTTACAAGGAAAATGTGTGATAGGACAATTAAAGGGGTTGGTGGGAGAGGAAGACCACCTGTGACATTGGAAAATAGGGTAGAGGAATACTGGAGGGAGAGCAACTGTGGAAGAATGAATGGAATGGGGTATGTGAGGGTGGCATGTATGGACAGGGATGAGTGGAGACTCTTTTGCCATGCTAACCCATGATCGGAGTTCCCAGAGGGAACAAGTGTCAGATAGATAGAAAGATAGATACATAGATAGATAGACAACATATTCAAAAATTCTAATCAAAGTGTATGACACAATTTAATGTTATTAATGTATCAAAGGGATTTTCTAAGATTAATCTAATTCAAAGCCCATACACCATCTCCAATCAATACTCATGAAAAATGATTTACATAAAGGTAACAGCATATGAAACTCCATGACACTTATTAATCACTAACCACATACATACATCACATCAAATCCAGTTCAGCATTAAATCATTTATGAGAAAATCAAACTGAATAGGACACCATCTCTAATGTTTCAAGAATTACCTCAGAGATATTGTTTAATGAATTCTTCATACAGAAGTTACAAATTCAAAACCACACAAATTAGTAAAACTACTTAAGAGTAAACAAAAGCAAATTTAGAGAGAATAAAGTCAGTTGTTCTATTAGACAAGAAGATAATAAGTCCGATTAGCTCTACAATGTACAGAAAATAATGAAAGCCTTATGAGTCATGCATGACAAAACAAGCAACATCTGTCAATTAATACAGTACTCTTCACAGTATTCATATCAACATAGAATTACTTGCTACACCAGACAAATTTAAAACGATGGTTTCCTCTTAACTGGACTTTAAACCCTTAAAATATTGCATTTTGGAAAAACTGATTTGGGAAATTCCCAAAGGATTAATCAAAAAACAAAACCTACCAGCCCTTCTGCTGCTGTTCACCACGGTGCTGATCACTTGGACGTACAAAGGGAATTCGGAAATATCGCTGGCTATTACTGCCTCCCGGAGTTGCAACCTTAGGAGTCACACGGGGTGGGTTGGCCTTGGCTGTAAAACACATGTATTCATAGGTCACCTGAATGTACAAAAGGAAATGATATTTCACTTGTCTGAAAAACTGAAAAGGAGAGACAGCTATGCTACTCTGAGTATCAACTCTGATAGACACAATAAAAGACTTTCATTTTGTAATGACATTCTGGTTTAACGAACAAGTTAAAAAAAACTGCATTCTTTGTACAGAACCCAAAAGCTATTACAAAATTTCTAGTCACAAGTGTAAATCACAATTCTTGATAATTTTTAAGATATACAAGTTGGTAATGATCAAACTGTTCAGATAAAAGTTGATTATGATCAAACTGTTCAGATAAAAGTTGATAATGATCAAACTGTTCAGATAAAACTTGATAATGATCAAATTGTTCAGATAAATCTTGATAATGATCAAACTGTTGTCTTCTCCTTGAGTGAAGTTCACAGAAATATTTGTGAAAGATTAAATTACATTTTTAATATGCCAAAGGGAGCCTTTGTATTCATGATATTTTCCATAGAGTGAGCTAGCATACTTTTAAACAATGGCAAAGCTAGCAAGAGCCTTTGGATAATAGAACTAAGCTGTAAATACAATTGAAAGTCACTAGCTAGGAACAAGTTTTCATCTCTCACTAACTTCAATATTATTCCTTCCCACTTCACAGTTTTCATATCCGAACCACTGAATGAAACTCTCTGATGAGTAATCTAATAAATGTTTTAAACAGAATGACCATGCTCTAAGCAACAATATGGTGTCACTTTAAATAGTAAAACTTTCATCTTAATGAATTTCTATCCCATAAATTCTTATATTATCCAAAAACAATCTTTTTTTTAAAAAACTGTGTATTCTCTGTTTGATTGGATATTTTGATGAAAAGCTACTGAAACCATTTTCTTTGGTAAAAATCATAATGAAACTGCCATAAAAAGTCAAGGAGTGTATATAAGCAGCTGCAGTGTAAGTGGTGGTAGCGGAATTAATTAACTGGCTGTTGTCTCGGTAAAAGAAATAGGAGAGTAACAAAATCCCTGCAACCTTTATCTTTAGACTGTTGGAGGGGGAAGGGGAAACAGTTCTAATAAAAATAAGTATCATAGGCTTTAATTACAGTAAAATGTAGTAAAATTGTTGAAATAAAATCTGAGAATGATTTTAAATGTTTGATAAAATAATATTCAGTAGAACCAATTGAAAAGTGAAAGATAAACATGACATCATATAAAATCACAATATACAAATAAACAGAGTAGGAGCCAAAGCAATGTATAACAACTAGCTCCAACACACTGGAAGCATTGACAAAAAAAAATATGAATTATCTTTTTCTGACAATCATAATCATGAATCAAAGGAGAAGCAACACTACAGTACAGTGCTGTTTGGAAAGGAATATGCATCAATCACTAACAGTGAGGAAATGGGAGATCAGAGTAAATATGCATTACAAAACTAGTTTCCAGCAGATGAAAAATGACTGTTTTTATGGAAGTATTATGTGAAGGTAGTGTTCAGATGAATGAAATAGGAATTGCTTTAGCTTTCTGCACAAGACCCTTGAACCACAATTACCTGTTTTGTATGCATGTAGGTTTACAAATATGCAGACTGCACTGCACACAGAAATTTTAAACGTCTTTTGCATTAAGTAATTATCGAAAGTATAACAAAGAAATACATGATGGACATTTTAGTGGACAAATAAAAGAAAGGCAGTCTTTTGGTGAAACATTAAAAGAGAGAAAGTAACAACTGAGCAATATACAAAAGTGGTAAGTACACGGACACATCCAAGTAGAACAAGATAAAATATTTGAAATATGGAGGATGTTCAAGGGTGCTGTGTATACACAGCAGTTATGGTTACATCTTACTTGAATTCATCAAGCCAGGAAGTGCTTATAAAAGCTAACAATCTTAAAGGCATGGTGGAATTCGGTGGGATGTTCATCAAGTGTGATACATCCTAGGAATGGAGGGAGAAAAGCAAATAGTACAGTTAGAAGACAAAAAATAGAGATTCAATGTGTGGCAAGAGGATGGAGCAGCCCCACTAGAAATGCAGAAAGGGCAGGAATGTTTTAAGCTGATAATGTAATCAAATGCTGATGGGTTCATAATTAGTGGTAAAGAAAAGGAATTCAAAGATCATAAAATAAGGGGAAATGCACCTGATATTATTGGAGTCATAGGAACTAAGCTTACTAAAGAAATAAGCTCTCACCTGTTCTGCCCAAAGGAGTACATGATAGCAAGAAAGGAAAGAGAAAGTAAAAGTGGGGCAGGATTAGTCCCCTTCATTAGAGAGAACCTGAAGTTTCACAGTAAAGTGGAGGATGATCCATTCAGACAATAAATAAAGGGAATAGTAATTGTAGGGAACAATAAAGATGGTACATGAAGTGCAGTGATGCATTCACTTCTTAGAGATGGTACAATACTGATAACGGGGGAATTCAATTAAAGAGAGACAGACTGGGGAAATTTGGATTCTCAGAGTGACAGCAAATCATGGAGACAAGGATTCAGAGTGTATGCAGGGTATTTCTATTGTAACAGCTTATCATGGAGCACACTACGGTGAGAGGAACTGATCTGCCAGACCTTATCTTCACCTATACTTTGAAAAGAACATTGTGAACAAGGCAGCTGGAAATCCAGAACTATTCTATAAATTCACTGAGAGCCAGTTTTCAATTCAGGAGTTGCCAATCAGGCTAAGGGATTCAACGGAAATATTGTGGAGGAAGATGTAAGGATATGAGATGAAATGAATTGCAAGTTCAAAAATGTTTTCACAGTGGAAGACACCAATGAGATGGAATAAGAAAGGTTTCGAAAATTGCTGAGATACCTTTGGAAGATTCTAGCAAAATACTAAAAGAAATTGACTTATGCAAAGACCATGGTTCTAATGAAATTTCATCATATGTTCTAAAAAACTAGAAATTAAATAAGATTAATAAAATAAAAGAAATAGATAATGGTTTACTGGATTTGGGTGTAAAGATATGATTGATAGACCACAAGAATTACTCTTCAAGATGTCAATGAAAAGGTGTATATTGCAAGGGGAGTGGAAAAGGGCGAATGTCATACCTATGTGTAAGAAAGGGGACCTCGAGAACAGGTGATGAACTACAGAACAGTCTTACTAACAAGTGTGATGTGCAAGGTTCTGAAAAAGATTATTAGCAAGCAGATTTATGACTTTCTATGGAGAGAAAAATTTCCTAATAAAGAGACAGCATGGTTTTAGGAAATAGAGGTCATGTGAAACCAACATCTTAGATTTCACAAGAGAGTGAACTCAGTTCTGGACAATAGGGAAGGCTGGGTGTGTATCTGGACTGTCATAAGGTATCTGATGCTGTACCATATAGGAAGCTGATTATGAAGTTGGATCACCAAGCAGAAATATGGGAGAAACTCATTCGTTGTATAGAAGATTATCTCAGATGGAGGAATCAAAGGACACATGTCAGAGGAGCCATTTCCAAACTGCAAAACAAATCCTATGAAAGCAGACTAAATGATTTAAATTTATCCAGCTTAGAAAAGAGAAGGTAAAGCGGTGATCTAATACAGGTACTAAAAATTATGAAAGGCTTTGCTAATCTTGATTTAACGAGCAACTTGATGATTTATGCATCTGATTTTACCTATGGTAATGGATACAAACTCGGGGGTAAAGAAAAAACTTTACCTTGACTGAAGCAAAGTACTTTTTCTTCAACAGGATTGTTGACATATGGGTTGATTTCCTATCAGAATGATTGAAAGCAATAACAAGATACATTTAAGGAGACTTTATAAATATTTCACTTAAAGTCCAAGAATAACATTCTTTTATACCTCGGTCAAATGAACAGTTTCTAGGTTTTTCTCTCTCAATCATCTGTATGCATTTCCTCTTACCATAATAATCTGTGAATTTCTTATATCTACCACTATCATAAACCCCTCGAAAGGACCCAACGGTCTGTTGCTCTTTGAATTCCTTCATATATACCTTTGAATAAAACCACTGTTTTTTCGAAGTACCAGCAGTGTAGGTTCAGCAGTGGGCACTTAGAACGGCAATGGGTGCCACAGACGTAGAGTCTCAAGAAAACATGTAAATCCACCACCATAGTCACCAGCAGGTTACTGTCATCAATGGTCAGCTAACAGAGCTTACAAAGCTTGCGGAATTCAACTTGTGGTGGGAAGTTACAGATACAGAATGATGCCATTAACATGAAATTTTTTTTTTTTTTTTTTTTTTTTTATACTTTGTCGCTGTCTCCCGCGTTTGCGTTTCCAAAATGTGCACCCCTCTTCTTTTCTATTATTACTGTCACTATCATAATTATCATCATTTTCTTTTTTCTTCCATAAGAACCTGTTTACTCTTTCCCACATCAGCAAGGCTGAACCAGGGACAGAAAGAGAAAAGGCCTCAATCATTCACATCCATTCTCTAGTTCTCATGTGTAATGCATCAAAACCATAGCTCCCTATCCACAACCTAGCCCTACAGACCTTTCTGTGTTTTCCCTTACTACTTCATGTGGTTCATATTATTATCATTATCATTTTATTATTATCATTATTATTATTACTATTATCATTATTATTATCATCATTGCTTTTATCAATGCTTTTATTGTCATTATTATCATTATCATTATTATTGTCAATGTGCTGACTATGGACTGAACCAGGTCATGTGAAGTGGCTGGGGAAAACCATGGAAAGTATGTTGGGCCTGGCTGTGAATAGGGAGCTGTGGTTTCTGTGGATCATACATGAGAAGCCACAGAATGAATGAGAGTGAATGCGGACATTATTGTCAGTTTCTGGTGCTAAGGCGCAAATTTGGGAAATGGCTATATAAATGGATCTATGGATATTAGAGGATGAAGTAACATTCATAAACTGCTGATGAACAGAAAAAATATTGCAAAGCATCATTCAAGTGGATTGCATACAGAAAAAATTGGGATATTAATGATAAACACTAACATATCTATACATTTCAGCAGCTTATTACAAAATGTCAAGCTTATTTTGGTATACTGGATATACCAATATATCATATATCAGACAAATAACACGATAAGATTATGTATCTAAGGTATAACTTGCAAAAACAATATTGGCAAAAATATCTTTAATTCATATGTTGTAGCAACTCATGTAGCAGCACCCCAGCCTCCTACTTTAAAGGGTGAGAAAAGATGCCCGCATGTCACTTCCAAGGAAAAATTTTTTTTGTGGTCATGGAATATGCCCACTTTTTGAGATTAATCGTAATAAATGTCAGGGAGGTTATGTTCACATACTACACCAAAAGGGTTGATTTGTTTACGAAGTGCGATGAGGGAGGTGAATCAAAGGGTCTTAAAATGAAGGGCAGGTCCACTGGAGATGGGTAGAATGGGAAGTGGATCAGTTGCTGTTTGAAAATTACATGGCTCTGGTGGCTAAGATCAGAGAGAAACTCTAGAAACTGGTGACAAAGCTTGGGAAAGTGTGTGGGATGGGAAGTTGAGAGTAAATATAAACAAATAACAATGACCTCAAACAGTAAGGGTTTGAACCACATGGTACAGGGTTCAAATTCTTGCTGTTGGAGGGCTTTATGTGTTCTATGAAGGTGAGCATTCATTGGACTATATTTGCACAACAGAGCAAGGTAATGAAGTGTATCCTGGGGGTGAGACTGGACTGTCTGAATGTATGATGGAATGAGGAGGGCTTACAGAAAGTGCATCATACGAGATAGATGTCATAGTAAGCAGACTGACTGAGAGCTAAAAAGGTTCAGATATATATAGAATGAGCCAGGAAAAACTGAATAAAATGATCTGTGTGTCAGAAGTGGAGGGAGCAAAAGGGAGCAGGAATCTGAGGAAGTGAAAGCCTGCAGCGATGGAAAAAAAGAAAAATAAAGGGCATTGCAAATATGCATTAAACTTTATGCCATCAAGCAATACAAAAGAGGTTTTGTTACAATACTCTACCTTTTAAAAATGTATACTTTTGATAATACCTTTCCTTACGTAACCGACTACACGACAGACCTGGCCAGTTTCTGTTACGTACGTCATATTGTATGCTTTGAAGTGAAAAAATCACCAGTTCAGTTAGTTACATACTACTACCATTTCAAAGATAATGACTGGTAAGGGTGCCACCCAGATAAACAGTATTTCAAAACAAAACTTTCATAAATACACTTCTAATCATGCCCTTGATTATATTCCACTGGAGCTTGGCCACTGTCAAAAACAGTTTCTTAAGTAACATTGGGTACCACACTGCTACACCAAAGTTGACATCGGTTAGAAAATGAGCATTCAAAACCAAGATCAGTCAATAACTGCAGTGAGAACTTACTGCTATGATACAAAATATGATAATTATCACTCTAGGTTATAAACTGTCCTTGGGGAATACTATATTTACACTAAGGATGCAAGTCACTATAAAGGACTTTTTGTTACACATAGCAGAAAGTTGTCTTAGATTCTAATGATCCTCTACTCTACTGCCTTGAAAAATGAAGTTGAATAACATGGTACAAGAAAATATATTACAATGACACTGTTTCATAATGCAGTGCAGAAAAATGCATCAGAAAATTACGATCTGAAGGATAACACTATAGGAAGAGCACTATGAGCATCTAGGGAAGCACCCACTCGAGGGGGCCGAAGCATCATCGTACCTCACTAAATGAGATGTATCTATCAAGGTTCATGCTCTTCAACCACCTTTAAACACATGAGGCTAGAAGACTCCTTTTTTACAAGGGTCAAGGACCATACATACAGCAATTCCTATAGTTCACCATGACCAGTTAAGGTTCTGTGTAAGAAAGGCAATCAAAGCCTTAATGAGTGTCCATAAAGGAACAATCCCAAGAGGTATAGCTATGACTTCTCTTAGCAGCTCCCCTTCAACTCAGTTCACCTGATGTATCTTTAGCAAACTAACTGGTCAATGGGCCCTTAAGCCTAGAAGTCTTGTCTTCATCTCCTGATGCACATGAAGGACAAAAGGATGTGAAATGATCAGTATACCAACCAGTAATTACCAGAGATGGGTATAATGAAGGAAATCAAATCCCTGCTGAGGTTCTATAAAGGAATAATTTCATGATGTACTGTAAGGACTCTTTTTGGGGAAGACACCCACAAACAGAGTTCTATTCATATCAGTGAATCATCAGTGTACAAGTCAGGGTATGTCTCCTTAGGCCTTGGGGTCACTTTTCACCCTCCCCTAAACACAAAAAAGTGTGATGAGATGATCTCCAAAACCAACTCTCAAAAGGTCACGGCAGTAATGGTAAGACATGGAGGAAGTCTCCTAATAGGCCAACTCTGTGAGAGGTAAACCTCTCAACCAGTTAGTCTAGTGTCACAACCTCTTATAACATTCAACTTCGTCCCTCACCTATGATTATCAAAACCCCAATTCACACACCTGAGCTCCACTATGAAGCCATAAAGCATATCACAACCATAAATCATGTTCCGGTGGTCCTTTCAAAGAAAACTCTGGTTTTGGCCTCAATTAGCTAATAGAGGCTTAAAGATTTCTTTTTTCAATAACTATGTCTGACCCTTTTGTAAAACTTTAAAAGCTTTAAGAATTCTTGAGGGCAATATATGACTAACTGAATTGCTCTATAGTGGTTCCCTGAGAACTTGAGGCTAAAAAAAATCCCCTTAAGGAATTTTACTTTGCAGTACAAAGTTTCAGTATCACTTTAATATCTTAAGGGTCCTATTCCAAAACTATTCGATAAATACTTTCTTAGAAATACCCAATATGCTAGTAGTTGGCAGGCAGCCAACAACTAGGGAGGTAATGTTACCAGTACTACCCATCTGCGTATTTAGTGACATCTAATTAGTGAGCCAGCACTTCAGTGGTTGTCAAGTTGCACTCCTCTGATCAAGGTAGCTGTCTCTTCTTTCTGCCTCACTAACATGTAGACTACTGGCATTCTGTCCACACCATATCTAACACTTGAATCCCCCAACTTATTCTTCATAACCCTAGATTTTCCTACATTGAACATTGTGCACTAACCCTGCCTTTTGACAAAATGGTAGGAGCAGTAGGTAGAAGTAGGAAGTAGGAACATCTAGGCAGTATCATTAATAAGGTAAAAACATTAGCTAGAAGTAGCAGGTAGGAGCATTAGACAGAAGTAGTCATTAGGTAGGGGTCTCTGCAAACACTGCACAAGACTTGCACTCTGCCAGTGGCCTATTAAGGGTGACACACAAAAGGATAAGAAATGGCACTGGAGTTCTTTAGTTATGGAGACTGTTGCCATGGCCACCCCTGAGGTAGTTCCAATTAGAAAAAGCACTAGAGATATAGACAGATAAACTAAGATGTACATAAACCACCTTGTTTTATCTTGCAGTTCTTAACCTTTTAAACAGATCTTACATAGCCCTAAGGTGCCTGGTAAGGTGGACCTAATGTAGATCTATGGTCCACAGTTTTTGGACCAACAATTGAATTTCAGTTGATCTATAAAGGTAATGCGAGATGCTTAAGACTCCTTTTACTACTTTTATGCATGAGATCTTCAGCTACCCTTCAGCCATGGCATGGGAAGGATGTTACAGTTCACTATTAAGTGTAAATGACAGAATTTTCTCCCTAGCAATGAGGAGTCTAGTGATCCAGATGATAATCGAGTCTAGTGATCCAGATGATAATCTATCTGATGAAAAAAGGAAAAAAAAAAAAGAAACAAGTGCATCAAAGCACTACATAAATGAGGGGGTAAGAGTTAAGACATATTGATAACCGGCTGTGTAGCACTTTGCAATATCTCAGCAATATTCCCCAACCAGAAGTTTTATTATTCAAGGGGGAAGGTTGAGGCCTACTAAGCTTGCTTACCTTTTGTTCTTTATTTCAATATGATGTTCTTTCATTTCATGAGAGAAATCGCTCATTCTTTTATTGAAGAACCCACTTTTACAAGCATCAGAAAATCTATGTGCCTGCAGTGTATTGTAAACATTTATACAGTGGCAATCTAAACATCTGTTGTTATAGTTGCTTGTTATTTCAACACCAACCAATCTAATGTTGCTGCCATAACATGGAAGTTGATACCAATGTTGTTTTAATGGGAATCACATACATAAAAGGCAATGATGCCATTCAGCATCTCTGGAGGATAGATACAAATTACAACAAAGTAGGCTGACATCAAGAGAGTGTTAGTGGGTTTAAAACAGTGCCATCAGGCAAGTGTAAATGTATGTGGGTGTGGGTTTGCTAAGCACCTTCTCACATCCACACCAATGCCACAAGGCTAGACAAGTTGCTGCACAATAACCGAGTCCTGTGAATGAGCATCTCCAAGCCTTATATATCTTTTGATGGCCAAAGGTGAACCCTAATAGAGGAACAACCCTTTGAGGGATAAAATGGCATTTTACCTCCCCTCAAAGCAAGTGCTCAATCAGATGCTCAAAGGACTCTGTCTGAAGGTTAGAAATCAAGGAATATTATTTTTTAGCATGTGGGCCAATATATAGTTGATGCAGAATCATTCAGAGTAAATCACCAACATTCAAGTTAAGCACCCAACATTCACAGGCTTATGTAAGAAATTGTGAGCTGTTAAGCAGTAGTAACATGATCTGTACAGTGTACTGATTAGAAATAGTAGTATTTATTCATTTAAGGATTTGTGCTTCTGAAATAAGTTGTGGCATGCTCTTGCCCATGCCTTGTTAGCCACTACAGAAAAATAGGTATATATATTAATCAATGTTATTTATATCGTACCATCCCAGCACTGTATAAGCAACAACAAACATGCAGCACTACTTCACACAACCAGAACACTGACTTTCACAATAAAGAATGACTACATCCCCACAGAAATCCACCATCACCCTCTTAAGCTGGGACAGACATGAATCCAACCTGCACCCTCACATCTCTCTGAATAATCAACCGCTCCCACTCAACAAAGCACCAACCAGACAAGACATCCTGTATGACACAAATAATGTGTACCAACAATATCACAAATATCAACACAAAATTCACCAAACTAATGCTCTCAGAACACTCACTGGCACCTCTTTTCAATGGAAAAAGAATCACTCACTATTTTCAATAAATAATTCATCTGTTCCTCCTTAGACTATATACCACCTGCCTGGCCAACCATTCATTAAAAATCATACAAAAAACTACTGTAAAACGCACTATGTAGAATACTCAGATAAATCACTGACTCCTTAGCAATGACAAATATTCAATGCTTAATACCATTAGCACCCTCCCATATAACCCACTTCATAACCACCTACCAACCTAAACAGTGAAATAAAAAGCTCATCCCAGCCCAACACTTAAGCCATTCCCTAACAAACGCAATCTTGACAAATACATTCACAATAAAATGACCCAACAAAAACATTAAACAACCTACACCCAACCTAATCATAAACTCTATTCCTTCGTCCTCATACCCATCTAAAATTGCATCCTCCACACAAACGTGAGTCACACTTGCATGTCTGCCCTCTAAACGCCATTCATATCTTCAACAATAAAAACATCAATTCAACATTTAAAAGGACCCCTCATGCCCAAGATGCAACTTCCACAGTGATGACACTAAACACTTACTCCTCAACTGCCCTGCACTTACCCTGACCAGACAAACATACATCATCAAACTTCATGACCTCTGGTTCTGGCCGATGGGCGTGGATGACTTCCTGAGCACTGCAGGAGCCCCTTAAAAGGGGTCCTGGGGTTGTAAGGTTCAAGATTCAAGGTTCCATTTGATAATGTACACACTACTATTAACATGTATTGAATATAAAGAACAAATAAAAACCTTAATGAAATCTAATATGAACTCAAAACTAAAACTCTAATCAATAAAACAAAAATGAGTGACAACAAGCAATAATACTTATGATCTATGTGGTAGGAGAATGTGTCTGCATAAGTGTGTGTGCATCAGTAAGGAGAAGTATGGGGTGGTTAGATAAACTTTATCTGTAATATATTCGAGTTTACATATTTTTTTGTTAAATTTCCCCACACGAAGATTATTCTCAAATTAAATTTTTCTGTGCATCTTTAACAAATGATAACAAAGTCTCTAATGCTGCAAGAGTTTCTCAAAACATTCTCACTGTATTTGTTTTCAAATCTATATTAACTTCATGAATGACTAGATGTCTATGAACTGAAAACAAATTTCAGAGATGTAAGAGACATCATACACATGACTTCCTTGATACTTTACCTAAGCACTCCTCAATTATGCCTACTGTAATCAAGGACAATAATATTTTCTTTTATATATACATATACAGTATATATACCTAGCTGCCTCTCCCACCTTAGTGAGGTAGCATTAGAAACAAAATATCTTAAAAAATCTGAATTCATATAACATACACATATAATTTTGAAGGCCCAAATGAAGGTTGTAAGGTTTGAAGAATTTCAACTTAACACAAGCAGGGCCAGGTACAATATCTTTCAAAGATCATTTCATAGATGACCACATACAGAATTTTCCTATTTCTATGAAAGATGAGCCATTATTTCCACATCATTTGAAACTGATTTCATCAAGAATACGATTTAAACATTCATCAAAAATATATTCATGACAGTTCTGTTTGAAAAAGTGCCAGTTTTTCCACATTATTCTAAACTGAAAAGTACCCAAACACAGAAAAGATATTTCATCCAATAAGAATATAAAATGACATTCATCAGAATCATATTAATTTCATCTTTGTTGTTAAATTCTGGTTCTCTAGGTGGTGCCCATAGAATGTTAAATACCTAATGAAAGTGTAGCTAATGTTGAAACTGTAAAACTAAGTCACCTTCAGAAGTCTGCATCAGTGATAAGCTGGTGCACATAATGTAAAGAAAGGTTCAAAAAATTTTGCAATAAAAAGGTAAATATAGAAAACATAATATTAACAAATAAAAAGTCATAAACATTTACAAAAGTGACTTCTTTTCATGGTAACATACTGTGTACAGTCATATAATTATTCATATAATCTCATACCAGCATCAAGAACAGACTTAGGGGCACGTTGATTCTCTTCCATAGTGGTGCGTTTCTTATTCTTTGCTTTCCATGCATGATAAACTTTCAGACGACGGTGGAATTCAGCACGACAAGCCTATGGAATAAATGACTGTTTTTTAGTGTTTAAAATGCAGAATAAAGACATTTGAATTAAAAAAAATCACACAGAAATCACATACACATACTGCATGTATCAGTATACATATATTCTTTCTTTTATAAAAGCAAAAGTAGCATCAGGAACCAGTGCATGAACATCAGAGGAATAAATCCTCAATTGGCTCCTTCCACTGTTAAGTAATACAAGGAGGAGGATTTCCAGTGACAGTACATTGATCCTGGTATACCACATCGTTCCAATTCACTCTATTCCTTGCAAGCCTCTCACCCTTCTGTATGTTCAGGCCCTGATCGCTCAAAATCTTTTCACTCCATCCTTCCACCTCCAATTTGGTCTCCTGCTTCTCCTTGAGCCCTTCACCTCTGACACATATATCCTCTTTGTCAATCTTTCCTCACACCCTCCTCTGCTCCCTCAACCACACTATTTTTATTTCCACACATCTTTCTCACCCTTTCATTAATTACTCGATCAAACCACCTCACATCATGTATTGTCCTCAAACGTTTCATTTCCAACACATCCACCCTCCTCCATATAACCCTATCTATAGTCCATGTCTTACAACCATATGATATTGTTGGAACTACTATTCCTTCAAACATACCCATTTTTGCTCTATAACATCCCCTCCTTCCACGAATTCTTCATCACTCCCAGGGGTAACGATGCTGTTTCCTGTGGTGCAGGGTAGTGCCAGGAATGGATAAAGGCAAGCAAGTATGAATATGTACATGTGTATATATGTATATGTCTGTGTATGCATATATATATATATATATATATACATATATATATATATATATATATATGTATTTACTTTATATTATACCCTCCCATATAATTTCCCAGGAATACTCAACAAACCTATACCTCTGTAATTTGAGCAGTCACTTTTATCCCATTTGCCTTTGTACAATGGCACTATGCAAGCATTCCGCCAATCCTCAGGCACCTCACCATGAGTCATACATACAGTAAATAACCTTACGAACCAGTTAACAATACTTGATTGCCATTTCTGGCGTCAATGAGGTAGTGCTAGGAAACAAAGAATGGTCCATTCACTCATATACATATATGGAGTGAAAAAGATTTTGAGTGATCGGGGCCTGAAAATGAAGGAGGGTGAAAGGCGTGCAAGGAATAGAGTGAATTGGAACATTGTGGTATACCGGGGTGGACGTGCTGTCAATGGATTGAACCAGGGCACGTGAAGCGTCTGGGGTAAACCATGGAAAGTTCTGTGGGGCCTGGATGTGGGAAGGGAGCTTTGGTTTCGGTGCATTATACATGACAGCTAGAGAATGAGTGTGAACGAATGTGGCCTTTGTTGTCTTTTCCTAGCGCTACCTCGCGCACATGCGGGGGGAGGGGGTTGTTATTTCATGTGTGGAGGGGTGGCGACGGGAATGAACAAGGGCAGACAGTATGAATTATGTACATGTGTATATATGTATATGTCTGTGTGTGTATATATATATTTTTTTTTCATACTATTCGCCATTTCCCGTGATAGCGAGGTAGCGTTAAGAACAGAGGACTGGGCCTTTGAGGGAATATCCTCACCTGGCCCTCCTCTCTGTTCCTTCTTTTGGAAAAAAAAAAAAAAAAAAAAAAAAAAAAAAAAACGAGAGGGGAGGATTTCCAACCCCCCGCTCCCTTCCCTTTTAGTCGCCTTCTACGACACGCAGGGAATACGTGGGAAGTATTCTTTCTCCCCTATCCCCTGAACATGCAGGAGGGTGAAAGGAGGGCAAGGAATAGAGTGAATAGAGTGAATTGGAGCGATGTGGTATACCGGGGTTGACGTGCTGTCAGTGGATTGAATCAAGGCATGTGTATGGGGGTGGGTTGGGCCATTTCTTTCATCTGTTTCCTTGCGCTACCTCACAAACGCAGGAGACAGCGACAAAGAAAAAAAAAAAAAAATATATATCATCACTGGGGATGGGGAGAAAGAATACTACTAATGTATTCCCTGTGCGTTGTAGAAGGTGACTAAAAGGGTTGGGTGCAGGAGGCTGGAAATCCTCCTCTCCCGTTTTCCAAAAAAGTAACAGAGATAGGGGCAAGTGAGTATTTTTCCTTCTAAGGCTCATAATCTGCTCTTGATGCTACCTCGCTAATGCAGGAAATGATATGTATGAAAAGAATTTTTATTCTTTTTTCATCCTTCATGCTTGCTCATCATTTCCCATGTAGTAAGGCAGCACTAGGAATTGAAAAACGGGCCGCATTTGCTCATATACACTCACTAGCAGTCGTGAATAACGTACTAAAACCAGATACTGTATAAGCCCCATATACAGGTATATAAATCACCCTGACAGTATCCAAGCGTCTACAAAAATGCAAAATAACATCACACAATCAAGACACTGGTTCATCCACAACAGAATGTTTGCATCACCAGAGAGGTCTACTGTCATTCTCTTAACTCCTGACAGCATTAGACCCTTTGCACCCAAACCACTTCACAAACAACCAGCAATCCCCAAGTAAAACTAAGAAACTGACCCCCACTTCATATATCAACAACCTACAGTCACAAATCCTCCTTTCCCTAGTAAGTACAACACTGACAAATCTACATACCAAAATCACCCAACAATCAATAAACAACTACGTTCCCCTCCAGGTGTACAACCATAAGAAACTATGCTCCCTAGATATATATGAGTTACATTTTCCTGTTCATGTTCTGGACACCATTCAACTCTCTTACATTACACACAAAATTTCAACTTAAGACTGTCATGCCCAAGATGCAACTTCAACACTGAAGACAATGAACTCATAATTCTTAATTACTATGTGTTCAACCCATGGCGAAATACATACTACATCACCACACTTTATGACCTATCGTCCCACAAAGTAAATGTGGCTGGCTTCCCTGAATGCTGCAAGAGCCCTGTAAAAGAGACTCCTAGGACAGGTAAGGTAGTAAAGTAAGGTATATTACCCTACACAAACATACAATCCATGCCCAAAATACAACCTATTCAAAAACACCTTTCACACATCTAAACACACCACACATACACATTCTTGATAAATCTTACACATCAACATTCAAATAGCTCATGTCATCTACAGTACCTCTAAAAGCTCAAGGTCACACGAAGTGTTAATTGTATCTCGTAATTCTGCATATTTCCACTTGCTGAGGTCATATTTCTTGTTAGCTGCTTCTTGTCGCTGTCTCTCAACCATGCTGGATCTGGTGACAAATACAACATTCTAAGAATTCATCAACTGTAATAATTTCAAAATTTCAATAACATACGATCTCGTAAGAAAAATATATGTTCTGTTCTTTAAAACAAATGTATGATACAGGTCACATGAAAAAATTATTACATAAATAAAAGTGAAAATATTACCTAAGATATATACATGAAAAGAACTCTGATAATTATTTCCTTGGCATGATGACAAAAAATTCATAACATTGAAATTCATCCATTAATATTTAATTATGTTATTATAAGCATGCAAGTTAGCATTTTAATACTGAGTACATAAAGTCAGACAAAATATAACAGTTAACATGTTATATACTAACATGCTAAAACACATATTAACATCTACAAAAATAGAAATTTGTCAAACCTGCTCATCCCAAGAATTACAACACTGAAAGTCCAAAGTTAACATACAGGATGGTTTTCTGACATCACAATCTGTACTTGAGATACAGAGCAAGTATTTCATGCATCAACAAAGACAACTGAAAACTGAAAATGCTGTATATTTCATGTAGCTCCACGTTCCAACAAAAGGGACAGTCACTCTGACTTCTGCTGGCCATGAATTGATTTATATTTCAAAACACTGACCACTATATTCTTAGCTAATACTTCTGAATGGATAATAGAGCTCATACCACTGCAAAGTTTTTAACGATTCTACTACTTGAGTGGCAATGGAGAATGTGAGGGATAACTTTACCGTCATTCAAAATCTGCTTATGCAGAAAGCTTTACGTATGTCTAAACCATTCATTGGTTCCCCATATTCTAAGTGCTACTTTTGCAGAGAAGTGCACTTAAATGTTTAAGTATATTTCATTTATGTTCACAAAAACTTTCATTCACTTATTCACCATCATATCACACACACAGTCATTCTCTGTTTTTCCTTCCCTCACTCAAACTTATTCACTGTATCTCTCTCTACGTAGCAAAGGTACTAGATGGATAACCAGCTATTTTCCTCAGGAAGATGAAACTGATATGAACAACATCGCTTTTGAAAAAATGAAAAGAGCCTAAACAACAGTTGAACATCTTTTCCTAAGTATGACAGGCCTAGTACACACAGTTTCATTCATGCACATATCTTTTTAAAACTCTCAGAAAATGTGGGGTGGGTTTTCATCATCCACACTAAGCGCTTAACAGGAAGGCTGCACTGGCCTAACCCAGCCCAGGACCACAGCCTGATAAAGACATTCTGAGTCCTTGTGCTACTTTTGATTCCAGGTTCCATACTCTCCCTTTAACCACTCTCCATTTCATATCCAATACTTTAATGTTAACTCACTCAGGTGAAACGTCCATCATGTTGTCTGAATTCTACCTACTTCCTAATAAACTGTTAAAGCCGACAATATGAATCAAAATATCAGGTCTGAAGACATATCATTCTTAAATTAATATAGTTGTGACTAAAGCAAACATGCAATAGAGCAAATATGTATCAAATCAAGAAAAAATATTCAGTGAATAATTCAAGCCAATGAAATATGAAAACCAGTTGAAAATATAAAAAGAATTTGAATTTTTCAATTATTAATCACATAATTTCCCATGGAGTTCATGAAATCTGTTTTTTGATGGTAAAATTCTGAAAAGGTTAACCCTAACATAAAAAACAAATGTACAGCACGGTTTTCCTTTGCCCACCATTAGGATATGTTCCTAGTAGACTGCAGTTCCCAAAACTGCAATTGTCATGGTACTAGGCCCATGGCAAATGGGGCATTAGGGGGATGTGACCCTTGAGAGTTATACCTCAAAGTCCATTATGAACAATTCATGGTTAAAGATAAACATGCTATCCTTCAAAAACAAAATAAGTCTAATGTCTTTTCAGATGTTAAATTCCAAGAAAGGTGATACCTAACAATTCAACAGCATTAAAGAACTTTCTGTGACTGTTATAATGACGAGATGCAAAGGAAGCTGCCTAATAAAAAAGAATCTATAATAAACCTTGTGCTTTATATAAAAGAAAACATAAGAGCTCCAAACTAAAAGAAGGTTTAAATCTAGATTCAAAACTGGGTTTAAATCATGCAATGCCTAATGTTGGTCTCATTTATCTTCCATCAAAAACTATTCTATCTATGTCTCTGATGCCTATTCCCACCTGGGCTTCTTCAAGGGAGTGGCTGCAGCAACATACACTCCATAATCAGTGAACTCCATTACTGCTTTGTAGCCTTTAGAGCCTTACCCTTAGCAGGCCACTGCCAGAGGGCAACTCTAGTGCTTAAGTGTTTGCAGAGGCTATCTATCTGTATCTCTGATGCATGTTCCAACTGGAACTCCCTCAAAAGGGGTGGCACTGGCAATAGTCTCCATTACTAAAGAACTTCCTCCGTGTAGAATATAAGGAACTCCAGAGATCTTTGTATCAATCAAATTTCTTATATCACTATTTTTGTGAAATAAGAAAGACATTACACACATACTCTCATCTTCATTATCAGCAGTAAGTACTCCGAGGTGGCTGACCAAGGTGTGATGAAATAGTTTAGGTATCTAGAGATAGTGAGCAGAAACTATTAAGAGGATCTATGAGTCAGAGGAGGTAGGAACAAATGGGGAGGGAGACACTAAAGTAGGTGATGAAAGAATGAAGAACTGAAGGCTTTAGAGTGACAAATGACCATTCAGGAAGGCAAGATGCATGCACTGAGTAGAATGAACTGGACCAAAATGGTGTATAGAAGTGAAATGCTCTTAGTTCAGTGAACAAGGGTAGATGAAGCAGAAAGGTATACCATTGAGTACTTTGGAAAGTCTGGCTGTGGATGGTATAATCTGGTTACAAATAATCTAATGTGAACAAGTGAGGACAATGTTTATTTGTTTTTACTGCTTCCTTACTAAAATGAAGAAGAAAATTTAGGAATGCAGAAAATGGTATCTTGTATTACTTCCATTATGACAACAATATGCTAGACACCATTACTGTGAATATTCATAGCTAGAGTATGTCCAGTCCATATCTAAGCAATGTGGTACAGTAATGAAAATATAGTGGAAGAGTACTAGAGGGAGAGAAATGGTGGAAGAATGTGTAGAATGGTGTATGAGAGGAAAGCAGGCAAAGACAGGGATAAATGGAGACTCTTTTGCTGTGGCTACCCCCTTGATGGAAGTTCCTGGAGGGAACAGGCATCAGAGATATACTCAGATAGATACAGTGGTTGTGTCTTTCAAGGTGCACACATAAATAGACAGACATATAAATACAGTAACTGTTCCATAAACTATGTTGATTTAGGCAACTAGTCTTCTTTCATAATCATTCTTTACTAAAAGTACCTCATCCAGAAATTTTCTCAGTGAAGCATGTACTTGCTATGTACAACATAGTAACTCTAACAATCACTTACCAGCCTCACAGTTTCTTCCTTGTCCCTGTAACTAATCTCCAACTCTTATTTGAACTTTTTTTTCTCTTCATTGTAATAAGTTTTCTTCTACCCATTCACCTAAAATATTGCTTTTCTTTTTCATTCTCCCTTTGCTGTGTCAACATTTGCACACATACTTATAATACCTCATCTAATTTACATGCTAAAGTATCATTTTCTTTATCTAATGCCAAAGGTCTCTAAAAAAATCTTATTTCAGTTACTTTTTGTACATCATGCCACATTATTTTCAAGCAATCGAGAGGAATCAGACAACTTGATGCTGAAAACTAATCTAATTTTCTTACATGCAATGCAAAAGCTCTCGTATTTACATTTCATCAGCATGAACTTTTACAAGTGCCTTATTAATTTGACACTCATATGCCCAATAAGGTTATCCATCCCACAATCTGGACACAATGCTTACAGCTTAATAAGTATATGGTTGCATGTAAGACAGATTCTGCTATACATAATAAAACTTGTGCATGATGCTAAAATCTAAGGTGACAAATGTGTAAAGAAGATTCTGAGAATAATACCCAGATGCACCTACATCACACACAAGATACTGTTAATTCTGGGTAATTGCATGAGTAACTTCTGTCTACCCTACTCAAGGTGCATGTGGGTGAAATCAATACATTGCTATGAAAAACTAAGTTCAAAACTTTGAAGAACAAGTGGACATATATGGATTCAATATTCATCTGCATACAGTATGTCTTTTCACATATTCAATGCATGGTGATACATGCAGTAATTACTGCATTATTGAAAACTGACCATCCATTTTCATGTGTTGAAAACATAAAACTTAACATCAGCTCTTGATACATTCATATCTACAATGAAATAAGCAGAAATTCCACCTTTAATCTTTACTTATTCTTTGCCATGAGGGAAGAAAGAGATATTATGCAGAAGCCTTCTAAATCCCCTTTAAACCTACCATAAAATGTCAATTCTAAGGAATTTCATGAACTTTGCCAGCAATTATTAGCACTCACTGTCTTTACTAAAGAGAAATTTGTTAAGCAAGCACAGAATAAGTGGGTCACAAATTAAAGAAAATACTATAAATAAGTATCTTTTCAATTGCAGCCTCTGCAAGTGAATCTCAAAAGGCAACAGAAATACCATAAATTCATATTTATATAATTATGTTTGAAAATGGACCTTTAACTTTGTGAAAAGCAAATAATGCCCTAAATACCACTCAAATTTCTTCAAAGCTTCGAAGAGGATTATATATATAGGTGGTAACACTTGGGATAAGCAATAGTTGTCCTACAGGATTACAGCACTGGTAACATCAAGCAGCAAATTAAGATGTTCATGGCAAACTAATCAAGCCACGAAGTACGTACACAAACTGAATACCTTTTCAACTTGAACAATTGGCTGGGATCTCCATTTACCGAGCTGTGGGTGAGAGGATAATGTATAACGTACTCTAAGCTAAAACATACCTGCCTTTCCTAAGTTAAGCTACTTGTATCAAGCTAGGACACAATGAAGTGAATGTATAGCACCTAATGCTTGGAAAGTCATGAGTGCAAACTAGCCCTCAAAAAAAAAAAAAAAAAAAAAAAAAAAAAAAAAAAAAAATGCATATCAACGAAACAATCTATTCATCATGCTTAATAAGGATTTCCTAAAGAGGGTAATTTAGCACTGGTTCAAGCTTATTATGAAAAGCTCAGGTTTTGTTTTACTGGAATAGAATTAAAATGCTATCTTGTACAGTCTATAGCCCCAGTCTAATTTCACTTACACCATGGAGGAAAACTGAATTCCTTCATATCAAATGGTTTTAAATATGATACTCCAACTGTGGTATAAAAACTATACCCTTAGCACTAGCCATGTGGGATGAAAATTTCTAGTTCTTACCAATATTTCAATAAATAATCTACATCTACTGCTGTATAGCAATTAGTATCAGTGCACAAAAAGATGACTTCAAGAGTTATGCAAACTGTATTTTCCATCATCTGTAAACCTGGTGTTTACCTTTATCATAATAATCAAATTACACTGAAACTGTTATTCCATTTCCTATTTACTTATAGCTACATGAATCAAATATAATTACACTTATCTATTTGCTTTTAATGAACACTGAGTGTTTATTTTCATGGTATAAACCTTCATAATTCTTCTGAACTTTGCAACAACTGCTCTTTATATGATACCCCAACTATCTTGTGTATTATACAGAAAATTTGAGTTATTCCATAATAAAATGAGTAAAACTGTAATTCACACCTCTTGAGTGATGGGGCTATATCATCCACAACTGAGTTGGTCTCACTGGCTAGGCGGAGTGCAAGCTCATGATCCCTTCGCTCCTGCTCCTCCAACTGGGCCTGGCGCTCAGATTCAGCTGCCTCCTTAGCTAACTGTGCCTGCCATAGAAAACAGTTTCAAACTTGAGAGCTTTTTGCAGTAGTACCCAGCAATAGTTTCTACTAATGCCTCTATATGGAACAAATAACCAATCTTGCTTTTTAAAACATGATGGGAAGGTCCCAAGTGAAAATGTAAAAATTTGTGCCTGTGCATGATCCACGATACACCTAAGGATACAGCAATGTTGAGCCTACCATAACAGTTCTTTTACCTTAAAAACAAATTCCTTAAAAAAAAAAATTCAATATACAGTGTATATGCTGAAAGACAGGACTACAATAGTATAGTGCTTCCAGTGGTGCTGAGTGGATACGAGTCTTGGGCCATAAATTCAAAAGAATGATACAGGTTGGATGTGTTGAAAATGAAAGGCCTGAGGACAATATGTGGCATGAGAAGAGTTGATTGTGTTGTATTTGAGAGAGAAGTGTGGTAGTAAGCATAATATGACTGATACAATTTTCCAGGGAATACTGAAATGGTCTAGCCATATAGAGACAATGAGCAAAGAGAGATTAAGTGGATATATGGTACATGTCAGTAGTGGTGGACACAGGAGAGAGGGAGAGACTGAGAAGTTTATGAAAGGATGAGTGACAAGGGGTTCTAAGTTATCATGGTATGAACAATAATGCATGGGATAGAAGGCACTGAAGCAATGTTGTATACAACGGGCAATATACTATCAATGGGCCGAACCAGAGCATATGAAAAGGTTAGGAAATCATGGAGTGGTCTGTAGGGTTATGCTTGTGGATAAGGGCTCTGTTTTGGTGCAATACAGAGATGATGAGTGGATGTGAGGAAATTAAGCCTCTCTTCACTTTCTTAACATGACCTCACTAATGTAGGACACAGTGAACATGCATGAAACAATACGATAATAATAATAATAATAATAATAATAATGATTTCTTTTGGAAAATTATAAACGGGAGGGGAGAATTTCCAGGCCCCCACTCCCTCCCCTTTTAGTTGCCTTCTACAACATGCAGGGAATACATGGGAAGTATTCTTTCTCCCCTATCTCCAGGGATATAATAGTAATAATAATAATAATAATAATAATAATAATAATAATAATAATAATAATAATCATCATCCATCATCATCTCAAGGTCAACAGAATTCTATAATGTATTATACTCATGCCAGGATGATAACAAACCTGCAGGGCTTCTGCTGCACGACGGTCCTCCTCTTCTTGCTTACGTCGTAATTCCTCTTCTTGTTTGCGTCGTGCCTCCATTTCGGCTTTTCTATAATCCACAGAATAACAATGAACCAACCGACATAATAATCTGAGGTACTGCAGGGTTGTTTATCAGAATAACACATTTCACATATCTTTCCCATGGAGTGGTACTCAAGCAAGATCTGAATTAGTTTTCTACCTTGACATGAGAAGCTGACTGACTCAAAGCATAAAGATATCAATTATCATCACTCTACCTCTACTTCTTATATCTTGTAATAAAGTCTATGTAAAGAAATATAGCACACTTTGAAGATTCAAAGAAAATGACTAAACTCTCATTCAAAAAATCTGTCTGAAGTATAGGATACTTCCTTCTGTATTTCACCACCCAATAAACTGTGAAAACACACACCAATGACCTATTGATATGATTGGCAATATATGCCCCTTATCAAAGCATGAGAAATAACTAAATACTTGCCTGTTAACAACCAAACTAACTAGAATACATCAGTCCGGTCACATTGGATTGGATAGCTACCAGTTAACCCTTCCCCTAAAGATGGAAGTATGCCTAGTTGCACATGGCATGGTAGCCATTTGTATTTGAGAAAAATGACCTGACAACTCTTTCAATACCTCTGAGGGTTATGGATGATTCACTTATCCCCATCTTAAATATCCCTTCTAGCCCTGTATGATTCTCTCTGCATCCAAACAACACTTCTAGGTTTTATCAACAAGGAAACAAAAAGGTATGCATAGTTATAAACAGCAAGTCCGAATATATTACTTCCTTCTAATATCCTCCTCTTCTCTTCTCTTTCTTTCTTCTTCCTCTTTCTTCTTCCTCTCCCTCTCCATTTCCTCCTGAATACGACGGAGTCGCTCTTGCTCCTCAGCATTCTTTTGCTGAGTCAGTTTCTTATGCAAGACACTGAGCTCTGCATCCATAGAAGTAACAAGGGCACTGTATTCCCTGTCAATTTGCTCCCGGGTCATATTAGTTGTCTGTTGAAATAATGTCTGTATTTACTTATCACTGCAATTTTACAATGCAATTCCTAACTACTTAGTAATATCTGAGGTAACACATACATCCATACATTTATCCCACACTGTAGTCTTTACATGCTAGCTTTTAATATTATCTTGGATTTCAGATATATTTCTCAAGATCATTCTTATATGTGACATGGGCAGCTGCATTACCATCAGAACTTATGTCATTTAATGCTCCCTTCCCCTTCCACGAAACAGTCCTGAAAGCTAAATATATATGACAGAGTAAAGGAAACAAACATATCACAAGACACAGACATTAAAGCAATCAGAGGGTACTCATTGCTACTACTGCAAGAAATGGAACAGACACATAGATTTGGGTTTTTGCCTGTTACACTCCTCTAGCTTCAGAGCATCACACATGAGAGCAAATGAGTAAATGTAAGCATGTGAAATCATTCTTCTGTTCCAGGCACTACCTTGCCAAAGTAAGAAACAGTGGACAAGTATTGTTAAAAAATACACAAATGTGCTACAATCAGTTATAAATGAATTTAGCAAACACAGTTGATTTGCCTGGAGAATAAATCATATCACTTTAATGCAAAAAATTGGGAAATACCATTACATAAGGTCAAAATCAAAATCCAATAAGTGATACATTTGTTGCAACATGTTAGAGGACCTGTAATGTTTGAAGAATTCTGCATTATCTGTCTCTGTTCATGGCTTATGAACTATTATAACTATTCTCCACTCTGTCCTTTAATCCTCTTGAAATTATGCCCAAGTCTCTTATCAAATTATATACTATCAATTTCTCAAGGCATTCTCCTCATCTGTAACCAAATATCTCTTTTATCACAAGCAGTCACCTAGATTTGTCTCAAGTATCCTTGCTTTTTGCAAAGACCTTCCTTCTACACCTATTCACCTCTTTATTTTCTCCACTTCTCTTTATTCTCCTTTGAAATTTCATTACCTATTCCTCAAAGATCCACAGGTGATTTCCTTTTATTCACATCCACTTTTTTACATCTTATCCAGGACTTTACATTTTACGATCACCATCCTCCATACATCAATATCTTCAAGAAAAATTACCCTCTTTTAAATCTTTTTCTGCTTAACCATATTTCTTAAATCTTTATTCAACATACTGTTCCTGTATTTTCATAACCTGATACTACACAGTCATAGACACTACACTCTTTTCCTGCATTCACAACACTTCAAATTCACTTTCATACCTATGAGATTTTCATTAACACCTTTTTACAGGTTGAGCATCCATAATCTGAAAATCTGAAATCCGAAACTTTTTGAGTAGCAGTTAGTGGAAAATTCCACACCACAGCATTGTAAGTGGAAAGTGAAAACCTGCAGTTGTTTGTCAGTATTGTGTAACAGCTGATATAGGTATTCTGCTGATGCTACTGTGCTGCTTAGTTACCTAAGCACATTATTTTTTTATTGTATTAATGGTGTTTCATATTCTTTTACTGTTAAGTATTTATGTGTGAATAAGCATAAGAAAATGACTGCTCATCAACAGCATATAAATTCAGAGTCAGGAATGAAGGTGATGCCAAACAACCACAGACTGTCCACATGGGCAGCTGAGGTTGTGACACCTTTGCTTTCTGATGGTTGTGTTACACAAACTTTGTTTCTTGTGCAAAATTATCAAAAATACTATATAAATTACCTTCAGGTTATGTGAATAAGGTGTATATGAAACATAAAAATGGATTTTGTGTTTAGACTTGGGTCCCATCCCCAAGATATCTCATTATTTATATGCATATAATCCAAAAACCCCAAAAAATCGACATTCAAAACACCTGGTCCCAGATATTTCGGATACAGGATATTCAACCGGTATTAATGTTTTTCATCTCTATTCTCACTGCATTAGTAAAAATTAAACAAACATTATACCATCTACTACAAAATTTTACCCTTCTTAATCAAGGCACTTTAACTGCACAAATCAGTGAAAATATTTGTAAATAATGCTAACAACATACCTGAATTTTCTTGATGGTATAATCCATAGTACTCTGAATCTTGTTAACTGTTGCTAATGATGAATCTTTCTCTTTCTTCAGCTGATTAACAATCGCTAACATTTGTTGCAACTGGCCCTGTGGATTAGTGAATGCCAATTATACAATGAATATGATGACTCCCAACAAAAAGCTGTCTTTCTAATAGTCTCTATCCTTAATAGTCTACTCAGCTTCATTAACTAAAACTACACATACTAATCAAAAACAAATCAAATTAGTTAGTCTCTTCAAGGACAAAGCCTAAAAAAAAAATTCAAGACCAATTCACCTTATAACCTGCAAACTTTTTAAGGCAATGGGAAAACCTTCTTCAAATATTTACTCGAGACATTTCAAATAGTGACATGATACATCATCTTTCTTAATGAAGACTTTTGCTTGTATTGAATCAAACCACAAAAAACAAAGAGAGAATCAAACATGCACTGCATTTCCTTCTTTGAGACATCCATTTCGCACTTGTTACTGGATACTTAATTGCAAAATGAATGTCCACAATAAAAAGTTCATTACATCATCACATGTTTTCATACACAACAGGCTACTAACTAGACTTCATAGTGGCTTAAATTCACAAAAAATCACATGATTTTCAAACATTTTGCTTTATATTAAAACGTGTTAACATGATTATTCTCAATGCATAACTGTTCCATCCATAGAGATGTACAATTCTTTTAAATCTCTTTCATTACTGCAGTATCCACAAGAGATTACAAAAGTGAAATGAAAGCATGTGTGGTGGAAAGTGATGACAAGTAGTGATCATGACAGGTGGAGGTGATTCTACAAGGATCACACTGCAACACAGTGTGCTGATAGACAGATATTGACAGAAATATGACACACAAAAATACATTAAGCACTTTAGAAAATAAATATGAATGGCCAGGATTCTACACTGTACCTGCAGACCCTTGATCTTGATAACACCCATGTAGCGGGGCCGGTACTTCTTCATGGCATTATACATCTTTACATTCTTCTGTATAATTATAAGCTGTTCACGACGATATAGGATTTTATTTTTCACTGAGAAATAAAAAATATGAAAGACAATTATCCTACACAGCTATAAACTAACTGTAACCCACAATCAAACTCACTTTTATTACAGAATAATGAGTCAATTTGAAGAAACTGAATTCACTAAAAATTCAACTTTATAAATAGCCACTGGGAAACCTATTAATGATGTACAAATATATCAAGTAACCCAATAACTTTACATAGTGGAGGTGGCAGACTTTCAAATAAAAAAGATATGATATGATACCTAAAATAATGGATCTTTAATTTACATTTTATGACGGAGAGAGCACACCACTGAGACTTCTTCCATCGTGACTGCAGCAACCATGTTTTCACCTTGGACACCAGCAGTTGCAGGTTATCTGGATCACTCTTCATCATTTGATCAAATTCAGCAAATTTACCCGGTCGGAAGAATACCTTAGTCATGCCAAATTTGAAGTCCCTGTCATCGAGACCCAGAGCTCTGAAGAGTGACTGAAAGACACACAGTGCAAAGAGAAGTTACTGTTTCAATCAACAATGCATCTTCATGGGATACAATAATCATATTGTATTTTGTGCAAACCAAATTGGAACAATCTACAATTAAATATATGAGATACCTTCGTTAATCAAAAATGAAAGAACAGTTTTATGTAATGGAACATGCAGTGCGCCTACAAAATAATAAATATAAAACTAAAATACTGTTTTACAAAAAAACCTGCACATCATACCTTCAACAACATTTCTTGTTACCTAATAGTACTAGAATCATAAACTATTGAATTTCAAAGTGTTTCTAAAAAACCTACCTATTACTTGACTTGTTTTGCATAAATTCAAATCGAAGCCTTTAAATCTTTTTATTTCAAATTTGTGGATAAGTAAAAAAAAAATTGGTTTTAACATCACACTCACCTTACAGAAAAGTCGGGGATCCAGCCTAGCTAGCTCAGCAGGAAGATATTTTTTGTACATGTTAAATAAGTCATGGAAAGGTGCACGAGATGGAAAACCCTGCTGCATTAGTTCCAATACTGAAGTCATCCCTGAGCACTGAAGCTGAGAGAGAATTGGTCCACCCTCAAACTCATGGTCCACCATCTTAACATTTGGTTTTATACACCGGATGAAATTGGTACCCTAAAAGACAAATACAACCATCATAAAACTATTCATTTAGATGTGAACTTTTCAATGTCAATTCCTTTAAAACTTTAAAACCTTTAATAAAGGCATGAATGACTCTCAGGACTATGGAATGGAAAGACTGGTGCATTTCTCCTAAAGTGAATTCTATAGCAAGCATTTAGAAAAACAAGTCATAATTAAGTACACCAGATGTTGAATTGGTCAGCGGATGGAACCATGGAAGCGGAAGTGGATCATAGGGTGGGGGAGGGGGCGAAAATTTTGGGAGCCTTGAAAAATGTGTGGAAGTCGAGAACACTATCTCGGAAAGCAAAAATGGGTATGTTTGAGGGAATAGTGGTTCCAACAATGTTGTATGGTTGCGAGGCGTGGGCTATGGATAGAGATGTGCGCAGGAGGATGGATGTGCTGGAAATGAGATGTTTGAGGACAATGTGTGGTGTGAGGTGGTTTGATCGAGTAAGTAACGTAAGGGTAAGAGAGATGTGTGGAAATAAAAAGAGCGTGGTTGAGAGAGCAGAAGAGGGTGTTTTGAAATGGTTTGGGCACATGGAGAGAATGAGTGAGGAGAGATTGACCAAGAGGATATATGTGTCGGAGGTGGAGGGAACGAGGAGAAGAGGGAGACCAAATTGGAGGTGGAAAGATGGAGTGAAAAAGATTTTGTGTGATCGGGGCCTGAACATGCAGGAGGGTGAAAGGTAAAATCTAAAAACATATCAACTGTAGCACCACCCCACCAACCTTGTGTGATTTGCTCTCAATCTAAGAAAAAATAAAAAAATAAATGAATGGGAAGTACAGTTTGCCTCTTAACATACAACATGCAGAAAATTGGTTTGCTGGAGACCTCTGCTTTATCAATTCTTCAATCTTATTCTACCTCATTTTGCTTTCAATCAGCACCATGTCATATACCACAATAGTAACTAAAAATGCCCTACTCCTCAGGTGTTCCAAAAAATGAAACTAATTAAATTTCACCTTAACAGCAAATTCTGGTATCTTCTCATCTTACTGATATCAAACTATGTTTGAGATACAATACTGTTCACAATAATTATTTTTCATACTTGATCGCCTTTTCCAGTGTTAGTAAGGTCGCACCAGGAAACAGACGAAGAAAGATACATCCACATACATATACATAAATGCACCTACACATACATATACATACATACATACATTAAACCCTTAATTCAATATACTAATCAGGGGAAGGGGTGTCTGTTAAATCGAGAATGTAACCTATAGGCCATTTCTTAATACAATATTCAATATACAGTAATACAGTATGCAGTTCACATGCTTTCTTTTAACTCCTTTACCACTTCATGCCATTTTGAATTGTAAGAATTGCAAAATTATGTCATAAATAAAGTCACAATTCTCTATATACAACCTGATTGCATATTAGCTTGAGGCAGACGGAGACCAAAACAAAGCGAGTATATACCACACTACCATAAACAAGTGCAATATGAAATGTGCTTTGGGCATTGTTGGAGATTTTTTAATTTTCATTAATCTTTAAAACAATCTTAACTAACGTATAATTATTTGCCCAGTCCACTAAATCCGAAATCTGTTAAATTGAGGTCCATTAAATTGAGAGTTTACTGTTCATATACATATATACACATGTACATATTCATACTTGCTCACCTTCATCCAATCCCAAAGCCACCCTGCCCCACAGGAAACGGCACACGTGAAGGAAAAGAAAAGAAATAACATATACATTATCTTGTCTTCCTCCATGCCCAATCACTGCCCCCTATATCAGTGAGGTTGTGCCAGGAAATAGATCAAGAAAGGCCACATCTGCTCACACTCACTCTCTAACTGTCATGTGTAATGCAACAAAACCACAGCTCCCTATCTACATTCAAGCCCCACAGACCTTTCCATGGTTTACCCTGGATGTTTCAGAAGTCCTAGTTCAGTTCTTTGATGGCACATCAACTTTAGTATACCACATCGTTCCAATTCACTCTATTCCATGTATGTCTTTCAGCCTCCTGCATGTTCAGGCTCTTATTGCTCAAAATCTTTTTCACTCCAACCTCCCATCTCCAATGTGGTCTCTCACTTCATAAGAATAAGCTATGCAATTCTTTATTCACTCTTGTTCCCATTTCCTGGCACAGAAAGGTAGCATCAGGAACAGAGATATAATTTCATTATTCACTCACATCCACTTTCTAAGTGCCATGTCTAACGCACCAAAACCAGAGTTTCTGTGGTTCCCTGACCACTTCGTATGCCCTGGTTCAGTCTGCTGACAGCATGTCTCCCCCATGTGTACAGCACTCAAATCCATTCTATGTTATGCATACCTCTCACTATTCTGATGCATTTAAAGCCCAGTTACCTCACTCTATCCTTTCATCTCCTTCTTCCTCTCCCCTCCTTCACCCTTGTCCCTCTAATTCTAACACACATATCCTCCTACTCAATCTCTCTTCACTCACATTCTCCATGCATCCAATCATTCAAGCACACCCTGATTAGCCACATCAATGTCTTATACTGTAATCAATTATGCCATAAACCTATCTCACATCACACTGTACCGAGATATTTTATTTCCAACATGCCCACTAAATTCCTGAAAAAAAATAACATGAAACTTGGATTGCATTTCATATGATCCAATAGTGAATGCCCAGATACCGTTTCATATGTCAGTTTAGGCCTCTATTCAATTCTAGGGGTTAAAAGTAATTAATCTTCTCTCCATAACAAAATCAATCAGAAATTAAAACTGCTTGACGATGAAGATATCTAGATATACCTATAACAGTCAGCATTTCTAGCTTACATTTCCCATTTTTGACATCAGTCATTGAGATTCATTTAGGCTGGGAAGGTAAAACCTTAGTAATATCAAAGAAACTTAGGTAAGCTATGTTCTATTCACTTCACTTTATGACTGACACTCTCAGCTATTCTCATGACCAGTATTCTGAAAAAACTAAGTAAAGGATGTCTCACTTACTATGTGGGGGGAAACTGTATACTTTAGACTTAATACTAAGACTTAATACTATCTGAATACAATCAAATACAAGAGTCAAAATGGGCTCACTGGTAATGGAGTAACTGCATGAGTGGAACAAAACCAGCAAGCTGCAAGCTTTGTTCACATTACATTGTGATTTCAGCTAGATGACGACCTTCCATTAAATAGATTTAAGAGTTTTAAGCTTGAAAAAGAGTTGAAACAATGTTTGTAATCTGGTTCTTACATAAATTCTATCCAATACCTAAAGAGACTGCTCGCCTAAGACAAATATTCTCAAAGTTGAATCTCCAGTACTAAAAATTACATGTAATAAAAATGTTCCTAAAAGGCTGCATATCTTGTGTGGTCAATTACTGACTACTCACCGTGCTAGATAACTTGTCCATCAATTCTTGGAGTTGTGATTTAAACTTGGATGCTACAGATATGAAAGACAGTTTCCCACGGGCTGTGTGGCTGTCACCGGAGGCAGCAAAAAGGCCCTGGATGAACTTGTTCTGTGACTCTTGGACTAAAGCCTCAAGTGAGGCATGAAGAGCATCATTATTTTTTTCCAAAAACTGTGCCTGTAACATTTCAAGTAAAAACTAAAGTTAATGACTTTTCTACTTAAAGAAATCCTAGATGTATCATACAGAGAGTTCAAATCATCATATATAAAACTATCTAATTGTCTATAAACTACAGTAGAACCCACAATAAACTCTACATTCTTTTTCTCTCACTCTACTCCTTCCACCCAAGGTGGCTTTAATTGGGGCATGTTATTTTCTCATGTCATTGTAGACATTCTCTCTTGCATCTAAAAAGAAGCAGCAAAACAGAAATGTGTGGAAAGAGAGAACGTTATCACAGAGTGAAAATGGGTATGTTTGAAGGAAAAGTAGTTCTAACAATAGTACAAGGTTGTGAGGCATGGGCTATAGATAGAGCTGTATGGAGGAGGGTGGATGTGTTGGAAATGAAATGTTGAAGGACAGTATGTGGTGTGAGATGGTTTGATCAAGCAAGTTATGAAAGGGTAAAACAAATATGTGGTAATTAAAAGAGTGTGGATGAGAAAGCAGAAAAGGGTGTGTTTAAATGGTTTGGACATACAGAAAGAATGAGTGAGGAAAGGTTGACAAAGAGGATATATGTGTCAGAGGTAGAGGGAACAAGGAGAAGCGGAAGAATAAATTAAAGGTGGAAGGATGGATTGAAAAAGATTTTGAGTGATTGGGGCCTGAACATTCAGGAGGGTGAGAGGCATGCAAAGAATGGAGTAAATGAGAATGATGTGGTATACAAGGGTTGACATGCTGTTAATGGACTGAACAATTGTCTGTGAAATGTCTGGGATAAACCATGGGAAGGTCTGTAGAGCCTAGATAGGTAGTTGTGGTTTCAGTGCATTACACGTTTCAGCTAGAGACTGTGTGAATGAATGTGTCATTTTTTGTGTTTTCCTAGAGCAGGTGACTGCAGGGCTTCAGTAATTGTTGTAATAAATTTGATGGAATATCAGTTAACCAACTTAGAACTTACAAATCCTGTACTGTATATTCAAAAATTCTCTCTCTCTCTCTCTCTCTCTCTCTCTCTCTCTCTCTCTCTCTCTCTCTCTCTCTCTATTTTTATCATAGTCTTACTTATCTATGTCCAAGACATACACATTTCTCTGAAATTTACTTACTGTCTGATAACAAACAGCACCAGCAAAATGCCTGATTAGGAAGCCTTCATCATCCCTGATTTCTCGATGATCCCTCAGTTTGCTCTTGCGAGGAAGAGCCAAACGGAAGTGATTGTTGTGGTTATTATGGACAGCTGCAGTAAAATGCATGTCAGAAGACTTTGGCAGTTTGCTCTCTTCATCTAGTAGGCTGATGATTCCACATCCTTTTGCTTCAATAAGATCTATTTGAGGAGGAAAACAAGTGTTAAATTGCAAATACTTAAAAAAAATCAATCTTTTAATATCATTCATGTTTTCCCTTATTCAACCAGGATGGTGGATACAAAAATTTCCACAAATATTTTGGCTCCAGAAGTCTTCTCTTCAACAGCTTCAGACTGATCAGAAATATTCAAAGCATAACCCATAAAATTCTTTTAGTATGACCTTGATATAAGTAAAACAGTAATTAAGTAATCTTGTGGTTAAGAGCTTTACCTTAGCAAATGTATACAGGAAAATACTTAAAGGTAGAATTCAGAGAGCACACCAATATTCAAAGGTCAAAAAGAGACAATATATAAAAAATCTTTGTATATACATAAAGGCCACATCTGCTCACATCCATTCTCTAGCTGTCATGTGAAATGCATCAAAACCATAGCTCCCTATCTACAACCAGGCCCCACAGAACTTTTCATGGTTTATCCCAGATGCTTCCACATGTTCTGGTTCAGTCCACTGACAGCACATCGACTCCAGTATTTGACATTCCAATTCACTCTATCCTGTGAACACTTTTCACACTCCTGCACGTTCAGGCCCCAAAATCTCAAAATCCTTTTCACTCTCTCCTTCCATCTCCCATTTGGTTCCCTTGTTCTATATGTTCCCTCCACTTCTGACACATATATCCTCTTTGTCAACCTTCCCTCATCCATTCTCTATCTATGTCCAAACCACTGCAGCACACCCTCTTCTGCTCTCTCAACCACACTCTTTTTATTACCACACTACTCTCTTAAGTTTTCATTACTTAATCAAATCACCTCAGACCACAAACTGTCCATAAACATTTCATTTCCAACACATCAGCCTCCTCCACACAACCATATCTACAGCCTGTCCTGCACTGTTTCCAACAAACCCAGTTTTGCCATTGCAGATAATGTTCTCTCTTTCCACACATTCTTTAGCGCTCCCAGGATCTAAACCCATTCCTCATCCTGGGACTCACTTTTGCTTCCTTGGACACATTCAACACCACGTCCACTCCCAGATATTTAAAACAATTCACTTCCTCTAACTTTTCTCCATTTCAACTTACACTCCAACTAACCTGTCCCTCAACCCTGTTAAACCTAATAACTTGCTTATGTTCACATTCACATTGAACTTTCTCATTTTACACATTCTTTCAAAATCAGTCATCAACTTCTTCAGCTTCTCACTTGATCCACCGCCAGTGTTGTATCATCAGCAAACAACTTACTTCCCATGCCCTTTCATCCCTCACAAACTGCATACTCGCACTTCTATCCAAGACTCTTGCATTTACACCACCCCATCCATAAACAAATTAACAAACATGGTAACAAATGACACCCCTGTTGCAGGCCAGCCTTCACTTAGAAGAATCATTCACCTTTTTCCTAATCGTATACATGCATTACACCCTTGATGAAAACTTCTTGTTGCTTCTAGCAGTTTTCCTAGTACACCACAGATTCTTAAGATCTTCCACAAAGCTTCTCTATCAACCCCATCATATGCCTTCTCCACATCCATAAATGCCACATACAAATCTATCTGCTTTTCTAAGTATCTCTCACACACATTCTTTAGAGCAATAACACGATCCACACATCTTCTACCACTTCTAAAACCACACTGCTCTTCCCCAATCAGATGCTCTGTACATCCCTTCACCCTCTAAATCAGTACCCTCCCATACAACTTACCAAGTATACTAAACAAACTAATATCTCTGTAGTTTGAATACTTATCTTTATCCCCCTTGCCTTCATACAATGCCACTAAACATGAATTTTGCCAGTCCTTAGGCAACTCACCATGATACATACACACGGTGAAAATCCTTACCAACCAATCAATGACACAGTCACCACCGTTTTTTATAAATTCAATTGCAATACCATCCACTCCAGCTGCTTTATCACATTTCATCTTACACAAGACTTTCATCATCTCTTCTCTCTTCATCAAACCACTCTCCATGACTCTCACTCTGCATAACACCATGACTAAAACACTTTATATCTGCCACTCTATCATCAAACACATTTTACAGTCTTTCAAAATACTCACTCCATCTCCTCCTCACTTAATCACTACCTGTTATCAATTCCCATTTTGCCCTCTTCATTGATATTCCCATTTGTTCTCACGGCTTTTGCACATTATTTATCTGCTTCCAAAACATCTCATTCTTCCTGAAGTTTGCTGATACTCACTGACCCCAACTCTCATTTGCCCTCTTTTCCAAGGGCAAAGGTAAAGAGGAATATAAAGTGTTGTTTCAATAATATCTGTGGAAGACTGAGCATGCCAACTGGCATTCTATGCACAAAATCCATAACAAAATACAAAAATAAAACATAAAATCATTACATATACAAATTTCTTTAGAGCGTAAACTGTAAAAAATTCTCAACAGACAAGAAAGCTGCATAACACTGAATGCCAACTTACCAATGCAGTCTTGGTTGTCTGCATACGATATTTTCCGAAGACCAAGTCCTTCTTTCTCATAAAGTGCCTGTTCCTCTTTTAAGATACGTTCATTGAAGAACATCTGAAGCTTTTCATTGCAGTAGTTTATGCAAAACTGCTCAAAACTATTCACTGGAAAGTATTCTGTTGAGTGGAATAAACAATTAATTTCAAAATCCAATCACCAGATATAATCTTTGTCAGTGTCAAAAAAACTGAACATTATTGACATCAGAAGTCAGAATTTTGTACCTGAAGAACTTAAGACACAAACCACATCCCACTATCTTTTAATCCATCATCACCACATGCTACTATTTTTATATCTATCTATCATCTCCCCATTCCTAATTCATCATCACCACATGCTACTATTTTTATATCTATCTATCATCTTTCCATTCCTAATTCATCATCACCACATGCTACTATTTTTATATCTATCTACCATCTTTCCATTCCTAATTCAATCATTCAATGGGTTAACTGTAAGAGATCAGCTAAACACAGCCTCTGCACAAGAGCTCATTCCCACCTTTCTCTTTTCAATCTAAGTTTCTTGAGTTAAACAGAAACTCCCACACTTTCAAAAGTGTTCTTTACCTTTTACTTGGACATAAAACTGATTTTTCAACTAACACCATGGTCTCCATTCATACCATTTTCATGAACAAAATTCTTGTGTTGCAATACATTCCCAACAATTTCTCTAACTTCTTCATCTGCAACCTCCCTTAACCAAACCAAATTTCTCATTACATCTATTCCTTTTCTGTTTCTATCCCATCAGAAAGATTGGGATGTTGTAATTATTTCACAGCAAGACAAACACAGCATCACTTTTTTCTCTCAGTTTACATACTTAATTTTCATCATTCATTCAAATGAAACATGCAAGCAAATGAAAAAAGTTGCTGTCTAAACAGAGTATACTAAAACAGATCAGAAGTGATGTAATTCTTATAATGTCTAAACAGCAAGAATTTACAAATAATCATGGATATCACTGCAAGTATCATATCTCTTTCTTCCCTTCTCATCAGCTTCACATACTACAAAAATTCAGTGTGCAACTAAACCTTTCAAAGATATATTTTTCAGAACACTATTAGTCTACATGAGTTGACCACTGCTAAGAGACCTCAAAACCTATAAGCCAAGGGGCACCTTCAATTTCCACCTCCATAACTCCCAAGAAACTACAGTCCCATCATGGAGGGAGTGATCTATCCCAGTTTCCCTCAGTCCAGCAGTCCTGTGGGGAGTGAGGTTTGGATTGGAGATGAGGTCCTTTGTTGGATGGTACACCAATTTGTTCACCAATACTGCCAGTGGAGCTTCTAGGTGACACAACAATGAAGTTACAGTACATAATTGTGTAAAAGTTATATCACCAGTATCATCACCATCATCGGTGTGCTATGCAGATGCAATTGTAGTTGTGCTCGTAGTTGAGCCACGGGTGAAATGTCACCTTTAGTGAGGTTATAATATTGGAAAACAATCTTGTTTGAAGAACTTCTCACTTAAGGGAGTCCATTCTTTCCCTGCTACTAAATGAAGCACAGCCTTGAAACAGCAGGAACCCCCTACAGAAGGGGTTCCTAGAGTTAAAAAATGAGAAAAAAATATTTATTCAAACTTCCCAAAATCTGACCCAGATGAACCAAGATATAACAAAAATCTTATGTAAATGACTCACCATTTGGCTTAGAAAGTCTCTTCCCATTAAGCATCACATATGAGGTCCTTTAAAACATATAATCTGAACAAACACTGTAAGGAAGCCCAAGCTTACCAAAGCCAGCAATATCCAGAATGCCAATGTAGTACGATGAAGACGAGAATGGGATACTTTGATTGATGCGGTGAACAATGTAGTCAAACAGTTTACTGTACATGGCTTTGGCTAAAGCATCACGAGCACCACTGGCTTCATACATTTTAAGTGGAACCCTAAAAGTTATAAAGATATGATTACAAGAAACCTAATCATTAATTCAGAAGTAGCATTTAAACTTTCTTACCTCAGAAAATCATATATTCATATAGTCCTTATGATTCTTACAATCTTTTTGATAAAAATATTAATGAAAAAGATCATAATGGCTGCTGATCTCATTGTCAATAATCACTACATAAACAAAACTATAGTAACAGAAAATGACAATTCAGATCACTCAACTTACATAATGACTGTGCCTTTCAGCCCACCCTTGCTTGTTTGCATAACACGTGATAGTAATGCCTGACTGAGCTCAGCTGGGTCCACTCCCATTAGTGATGCAGCTGTTTTCAAAGATCCCTCACAACCAGGAGATACCATGCAACCACCTAAGAATGGATACAAATGTTTATCAGTTAATATCAAATTAGTTACAGTTTAGGGCTGTTAAAATAAAACTGTATACAGGATTCTGCTTTAAAAATCAATCATAAAACTGAGAGTGAAACATCATAATACATCATTCTTACTTCTAAAAACAGGAAATAAAATCTATACAACTGGACATTAAAATAAAAAAGGAATGGTATTCCAAAATCTACTGGAAAAGCCAAAGGTCAGTAGAAAAGTAAGTCTTGTCAACACTATACTGTAACACATGAAGTTGAAAATATTCCATTAGCTTTACAGAGGAAAGGTCATGAAGAGTCAAACAACATTGCAGAATATTTAAACAGTAATATTTCTTGATAAAATAGGTGTTAGGATATCAATTAAATCATGATTATGATTAATATATATAAATATATATATATATATATATATATATATATCTCACTCGATGGTGCAAGTGTCTAGTACTTCTGAAGGAGTGAAAAAGGAAGTCAATGATTGCATAGAAGCAATCATCCTCAAGAGAGATTGGGGCCCTGAACAGGCTAGAAATGCTCCTCAGTTGTCTGTAAGCGCTCAAATAGGTGAGATTGTTGTTGTTAAGGAAGAGTTCTGAGCATAATGCCAATCACTGGTAAGAATAAATGCAGTTATGCAAACTTTATAATTCTCTGGTTCATAGATAATAAACCTGACAATGAATTTCCTAAAACTCTGTATTTTCTGTGGCTTGTTTAGGGAAAACACCATTTCAACTCGAACCTTTACCTACTTAAAGGGGGGATAATTTTTGTTTAATATGAGTTTGCATATATATATATATATATATATATATATATATATATATATATATATATATATATATATATATGTGTCTGATGACAGAGTGGCAGATATAGGGTGTTTTGGTCGAGGTGGTGTGCAAAGTGAGAGGGTTAGGGAAAATGATTTGGTAAACAGAGAAGAGGTAGTAAAAGCTTTGCGGAAGATGAAAGCCGGCAAGGCAGCAGGTTTGGATGGTATTGCAGTGGAATTTATTAAAAAAGGGGGTGACTGTATTGTTGACTGGTTGGTAAGGTTATTTAATGTATGTATGACTCATGGTGAGGTGCCTGAGGATTGGCGGAATGCGTGCATAGTGCCATTGTACAAAGGCAAAGGGGATAAGAGTGAGTGCTCAAATTACAGAGGTATAAGTTTGTTGAGTATTCCTGGTAAGTTATATGGGAGGGTATTGATTGAGAGGGTGAAGGCATGTACAGAGCATCAGATTGGGGAAGAGCAGTGCGGTTTCAGAAGTGGTAGAGGATGTGTGGATCAGGTGTTTGCTTTGAAGAATGTATGTGAGAAATACTTAGAAAAGCAAATGGATTTGTATGTAGCATTTATGGATCTGGAGAAGGCATATGATAGAGTTGATAGAGATGCTCTGTGGAAGGTATTAAGAATATATGGTGTGGGAGGCAAGTTGTTAGAAGCAGTGAAAAGTTTTTATCGAGGATGTAAGGCATGTGTACGTGTAGGAAGAGAGGAAAGTGATTGGTTCTCAGTGAATGTAGGTTTGCGGCAGGGGTGTGTGATGTCTCCATGGTTGTTTAATTTGTTTATGGATGGGGTTGTTAGGGAGGTAAATGCAAGAGTCCTGGAAAGAGGGGCAAGTATGAAGTCTGTTGGGGATGAGAGAGCTTGGGAAGTGAGTCAGTTGTTGTTCGCTGATGATACAGCGCTGGTGGCTGATTCATGTGAGAAACTGCAGAAGCTGGTGACTGAGTTTGGTAAAGTGTGTGGAAGAAGAAAGTTAAGAGTAAATGTGAATAAGAGCAAGGTTATTAAGTACAGTAGGGGTGAGGGTCAAGTTAATTGGGAGGTGAGTTTGAATGGAGAAAAACTGGAGGAAGTGAAGTGTTTTAGATATCTGGGAGTGGATCTGTCAGTGGATGGAACCATGGAAGCGGAAGTGGATCATAGGGTGGGGGAGGGGGCGAAAATTTTGGGAGCCTTGAAAAATGTGTGGAAGTCGAGAACATTATCTCGGAAAGCAAAAATGGGTATGTTTGAAGGAATAGTGGTTCCAACAATGTTGTATGGTTGCGAGGCGTGGGCTATGGATAGAGATGTGCACAGGAGGATGGATGTGCTGGAAATGAGATGTTTGAGGAAAATGTGTGGTGTGAGGTGGTTTGATCGAGTAAGTAACGTAAGGGTAAGAGAGATGTGTGGAAATAAAAAGAGCGTGGTTGAGAGAGCAGAAGAGGGTGTTTTGAAATGGTTTGGGCACATGGAGAGAATGAGTGAGGAAAGATTGACCAAGAGGATATATGTGTCGGAGGTGGAGGGAACGAGGAGAAGAGGGAGACCAAATTGGAGGTGGAAAGATGGAGTGAAAAAGATTTTGTGTGATCGGGGCCTGAACATGCAGGAGGGTGAAAGGAGGGCAAGGAATAGAGTGAATTGGAGCGATGTGGTATACAGGGGTTGACGTGCTGTCAGTGGATTGAATCAAGGCATGTGAAGCGTCTGGGGTAAACCATGGAAAGCTGTGTAGGTATGTATATTTGCGTGTGTGGACGTGTGTATGTACATGTGTATGGGGGGGGGTTGGGCCATTTCTTTCGTCTGTTTCCTTGCGCTACCTCGCAAACGCGGGAGACAGCGACAAAGTATAAAAAAAAAAAAAAAAAAAAATATATATATATATATATATATATATATATATATATATATATATATATATATATATATATATATATATATATATTTCCCTGGGGATAGGGGAGAAAGAATACTTCCCACGTATTCCCTGCGTGTCGTAGAAGGCGACTAAAAGGGAAGGGAGCGGGGGGCTGGAAATCCTCCCCTCTCGTTTTTTTTTTTTTTTTTTTTTTTTTTTTTTTTTTCCAAAAGAAGGAACAGAGAAGAGGTCCAGGTGAGGATATTCCCTCAAAGGCCCAGTCCTCTGTTCTTAACGCTACCTCGCTGTCGCGGGAAATAGCGAATAGTATGAAAAAAAAAAAAAAAAAAATATATATATATATATATATATATATATATATATATATATTTCAATCTAAAGACTATTAGAACCTCAATGCAAAGGTTTAGGTTAGCCACCATGCCTCTCTGGCACTCTCTTCCCTTATATTCCAATAGATCTCAGTTCACCTCTACAGCTGGAGAAAACTAAGATATATCAAAAACCCTTCATTATACTAACACTGATTGCTTAGAAAGTTGCCAACCCAGAATGGGAGGAGGGACACCTTATGTAACACATGAAGTTGAAAAAATTCCATCAGCTTTACAGAGGAAAGGTCATGTTATGGTAAAAGTTCATTGCCTGCTACTCATTTAAACTAATTGTTCATATAAATAACCACGCTGACAAAATATTAATGTTATACCTTTTGTATCCTCTGGATTTTCCTCAAAAGTAATATTTCCTAGATGAAGAACAGCTGCCACAGTTGTATAAACTGCCAGCCGCTCTTGGTTATTCAGACCAAAGTTGCCCAGGGCTTTATCCATGGTGGCAAAATCACGGACATCATCTAAAATGGGGTCTTTTAAGGGACCTCTCTTCTGGTGATTGGAACTCTTCCTGTTGGCTTCCAGTGACTTTTCTGTATCCTTGCTGCAGAAGTACTGAGTGCAACCTTTCCGTAGATACTGAAAAAAAGGGTCATATTTTTCTCCAAAACTTATATTTTCATTTGGAAAATATTTCAATGAAATATCTACATATGTATGCTTATATCTTGATAAACAATCGGTTTTGAATAGGTGCAAAAGAGATGGTCATCAGCAATAAAGTGAAAGTTGTTTAGTAACATTTTTATTTATTTATTTTGCTTTGTCACTGTCTCCCACGTTAGTGAGGCAGCGCAAGGAAACAGACGAAAGAATGGCCCACCCCACCTACACACACATGCATATACATACACGTCCACACACACACACATATACATACCTATACATCTCAACGTATACATATATATACACACACAGAAATATACATATATACACATGTACATAATTCAAACTGTCTGCCTTCATTCATTTCCACTCATGTGTGCAAGGAAGAACTAGGAAAAGACAACAAAGGCCACATTCGTTCACACTCAGTCTCTAGCTGTCATGTAATAATGCACTGAAACCACAGCTCCCTTTCCACATCCAGGCCCCAGAGAACTTACCATGGTTTACCCCAAACACTTCACATGCCCTGGTTCAATCCACTGACAGCACATCGACCCCGGTATACCACATCGTTCCAATTCACTCTATTACTTGCACGCCTTTCAACCTCCTGCATGTTCAGGCCCCAGTCACTCAAAATCTTTTTCACTCCATCTTTCCACCTCCAATTTGGTCTCCCACTTCTCCTAGTTCCCTCCATCTCTGACACATATACCCTCTTGGTCAATCTTTTCTCACTCATTCTCTCCATGTGACCAAACCATTTCAAAACACCCTCTTCTGCTCTCTCAACCACACTCTTTTTATTACCACACATCTCTCTTACCCTATTATTACTTACTTGATCAAACCACCTCACACCACATACAGGAGAGAATCTTTTGGACAGGAAAAAAGTAAATTTCATCTCTTCAATTAAGCATGAATACTACAGCAATATAATCTACATTAATTAAGATGAGGCAACAACCTGAAGACAACTTACATTGTACTGATCTGGAGTGCCTAGTTTTAACAGTTGTCTTAACTGTTCTGGAGCACCAGCACACAGTTGATAGAATATATGGTAATTTCGCTCATGGGGCCCTTGAACTACAATACGAGATTTTTCAAGAAGATAATGAGATATAAATCCTCCCACTACTGAGAATCTTTCATTAAAATGGATCTCAATAAATTTGCCGAAACGAGAGCTGTTGTTGTTGCGTGTGGTCTTGGCATTACCAAATGATTCAAGCACAGGATTGGCTGAAACAGACATTGAATCTATTAAAATGAAATATCTGGATATAACTCTGACACAGTTACATCAGTATCAAGGACATCAGCACCCAAGAATTTTCATGATGTTGTTTGGGAAGCAACACATTAATGACATGTTTTACAGCACAAAGACCTGACTGTCCCTGCCACAGGAACTTTTTAACAGAGTAATCTCAGAAAATTTGACTGAAAGCCAGGAGAACAGATATGTCTTACGATTAAAAACCATTGCGAGGATAAATACATGAAAAAAAATGCAGACTTGTAGACAATTTCATACAATTCTAATTCTCACATCACAGGAACTGAATCTTGGGGGAAAAAGTGCTTGTCACTCTAACCACAATACATTTTAATATGAGTCCTTATTTCTACATTTTCTGTCCCTAACAAAGAAAGCCCATGTCCTTAGGCCACTTTTCTTCTCATTCAATACATGGGCTTGTTAAGCACTCTCTTACATGTGCATTACAGAGACTTAATAAAGATTTGTAATAGGATGTGACAGAGGGATACTTCTAACTTAGGGCATTGAATTGCTTGATACTATGGCTATGTCCCTGACATAGTAAAAATCACTAGCAACTTTCATTTACATATCACAAATCATATTTACAAATAATTTTGATTAATTATGATAAAGCATAAACAGCATAACTACAGCTTACAAGCAGGTCAGCAGATCCGATGAGTATAAATGGCACACAGAACCAAATGAAGTAATATTTTGTACATACTATCTTGGACAACTGAGTATGATACTGAAGTTGTCAAGGTGCTGTTCACTATATTCTATGTAGGGACAAACACTATGCAGTCTAGGTAAATCTGTCAAGTTGGTCCCCTGAACTAAGCTAACCTTCTAGTTTGAGGTGTAACACTTAAAGACAGGAAACATAAATGGAGGTAAACTATTTAGTTTGGTATATCTATCTACAAATAACAGTAAGAACAACACATACTCACCGTCCAGAATCTTAGCCTCTAGATGTCCAACCTTTGCACCCCAGGACTCACAAAGATACCTCAAAATGTACTTGGTGGACTCGGTCTTCCCTGCTCCAGATTCTCCAGACACAATGATGCTCTGAGACTGCTTCAACACCTTCATGTCACGAAAGGCTTTATCCGCTTTAAGAGAAAAAAATTGAAAGCAGTGTTAAGGAATGTGTACTTTAAACATGTGGCCATCTCATTTGGTGTCAGAACAGAAATTAGTTATTTTACAGCAATTCTCCATATTGTTCACTATAGAGTTCTGCTTTTGAGAAACAAATGGCAGAGAGAAAAGACTCACATGACATAGAATATGAAGCTGGATATGATTGGGGAGATATTTTCTACAACTGTGCAAGAACAAGGCTAAAAGTACAAAACCACCTGATCCATTTTTTTCATTTCAGGAGCAGGTATACTGATATAAAAAGAAAGACCTCTAACAAACTTTTTCCTTAATCACATGCATTCTAAAACTGTTGTCTGAAACATCTTAATTTTTCACAGATCTATTTTCTTTAGATAATCATCATCTTACACAAATCTATGTCATCTTCCATCCAAGTTTATCAGTCCTATTTTCTGGTTAATTCAGCTTACATCTCTACATTTTTTCATCAACAATATTTCTTGCATTTTCCTTCACCTATGTCATTTATCTCCCTCTTCACCTTATTTTTGCATTTTGCAGAGCTAATGAGAGCTTCTAATTAAATTCGTCACACGTCCCCTAAAATTCTAACTTACTTCACATTGTTTCATTGCCATTACATAATCTGTAATCCAACTTTTACACTGTTGTTCACTTTCACATTTTCACACTTCACCATATCAACTCACGTCTTTTATGCTGTCTCATTTGAACTTCAAGTCTTCAACAATATAAAAACAATCCTTATCTGCAAATCTTCACAATCACAGTATCTAACAAAACATTTTCAACTTCACTTTGCATGTTTCTTTTCATATCATCTTTTCTTTTCTTTCCTTCTTTTAAACTATTCGCCATTTCCCGCATTAGCAAGGTAGCATTAAGAACAGAGGACAAGGCCTCTGAGGGAATATCCTCACCTGGCCCCCTTCTCTGTTCCTTCTCTTGGAAAGTTAAAAAAAAAAAAAAACAAGAGGGGAGGATTTCCAGCCCCCCGCTCCCTCCCCTTTTAGTCGCCTTCTACGACGCACAGGGAATACGTGGGAAGTATTCTTTCTCCCCTATCCCCAGGGATATCATCTTTTACCAGGTAAATATAAACCTCAACCTTTTCAATCATATTTTCCCTGTCCCTAAACTGTATAAATCTATAAACTGGTGCACACTTTCCATGTATCCCATTACCTCTGTCATTTTCAAGGGAAATCTACCTATCAATTCCACTTTTCCCGATCTCCCATTTGTCATCTAACAGTACTCATTCAAACAATCCAGTCACATATAATGTTACAAGTTCTTCTCTTGAATTTATGCCTTCAGCTACTCCCAATGTTATCAAAAGTATTCTTAATTTTAATGATGTTGAATAATGTGTAAGAAACTATTTTGGTAACAATCATGAGCTCAGATAACTATAAAAACTGTTTTAAAATATGTGCCTCTTGTTAGGAGTCCCAAAACTTCTTCTAGGTACCCATAAACATCAAATTTTAACTTAGTTTTGCAATAATTTTTTCTGCTAATTTTTCTACTCTGGGAGACTGGTTCCTACACTCAAAAAAGTTGATTATTTAAAAAGTTCAAAAATGGGGTAACTGTTGATATTTAATTTACAAAATACAGTAATGAGTACAGTTTATGCTTTTGACAGTTCTGTCAGTAACAGCTCCAGCTAAAACTTTGTACAAGTATTACTTTCTGATAATCACTGTAACAAACTACGATAGCAGCCTAAAGTCTTTTAAAGAGGTCACAACATATAACAATTCATTATACACAGCTAGTAACAAATTCAAAATTAAGTAATCTATCACAGCACAAAATGTCCTGATATCCAATTTTTGTTCAAAACATTTTAAACTTTGTGAAAAAAGAATTCATAACCCTGAGCATTTTTCCTCGCAGTTTATTCCAAAACCCGAAACTGAAGTCCATGCAACAAAGGGGTATCATAATAAATGTATTACTTCTGTAAAGACAGCAATATCATCGTTAACATATACATATTCTTGATACCTACTGTAATTCACCCTATATTCACTTCTGCTCCAAAAACTTACCTATTGCAAAGACATGAGGTGGCATCTGTCCAAGGGATTTACCCTGATATTTCTTGATAGTATCCAGTGTATAAAGTTTTGGGATATCAAAGTAAGGATTCACTGCTATAAGGATATTGGCCACATATGTCTGAAATATAATGAAAGGTTAAGAATCATTTCTGATACCAAATTTGTATTTTCCACCGAGAAGACAAATTATCTAATCTCTAAAAACTTCTACAAGTTTATCTAATACTTCTTCCAAACAAAACAACAAAGACAAAATTTCTCATATCTTAATTTCTAACTGCAATTTGACATTAGTTAAGGTGTTACTGCGAAAAAACAATTAATTTTTTTTAAAAGATACATGTCCATTGAAAGAAAAACTATAATATTGTCTGTATTCTCATTGACTGATAACAAATATAAAATCTTATTTGCATTAATTTTACACTAAATCCAGACTTTTTACCCAAAGATATGAAACATACAGTTGCTTAACAAAATAAAGGCACTTACATATATCTTGTCGCGGTTGTATCGTAACCTTACATTGTTGAGGAGAGTGGCCTCATTCAGGTACATAAGGGCACCTGAAAGGGGTATGATCAGGTTATTATACTTACAAAGTATTAGTTAGAAAATTGCGCTGGAACACTCAAAATTTTTTCCTATGAATCCTCAATATCAATCCAGGTTTAAGACTAGAATCATCATACAGGTGATATTAATACATTTTCTAATTACATGGAAAACAAGAAATAAACAGTATAAACACTCACAAAATTCCAACTTGAAATAACTTTACACATCAGTGTCCTCTGGCCAAGCATATAAATGGAGGGTAAAAAGGAAAGGAAAATTCTGATATGGAAAAAAATATCCATGGATAAGATAGAAATAGGTACTAAGTAGGCTAAGAAAGAGATAGGGCCCTAAGGCACACAAGATTAAAGCAGAAATGTTAGGGGTGGAGGTGACATTGTATCAGAATGGATGCAAAAGATGCATGCATTTGTGGAAAAGTGGAAGGGAGCCAGGTGACTGATACTGCCTCAATAATTAAGAAAAGGCAGCAGGAATAAGTGTAAAAACAAGGAATCAACTTCCTGTGGATACCATTAAAGAAGTATGGAAGAAATGTTACTGAAAGGGAGAAGATAACAAAGTGCTGAGTAAGTACAGAGGAGGTTTCTTTTTATGAAGTGAAAAGGATGTAAAGATGAATTTTTTTCTGAAAAGATGATGGCAGGAAAATATTTGGCAAAAAGATGTAGGCACTGATCATGGGGCTAGGAAGATATAAGTAACAGATGACACGAATGAACTGTGGGAGGTCCAGAAGAGATAAGGTGGAGAAAAAATTGCTATAAGCAACTAATTTTACAAAAAGAGGATAATGTGTGATATAGTAAGGGAAAATTTTTAAGACTTAATGTCACCTTGGAATTCTCAGCACAGTAATACCTCCCAAACTAAGACCCCTCTGAGAGAGAGAGAGAGAGAGAGAGAGAGAGAGAGAGAGAGAGAGAGAGAGAGAGAGAGAGAGAGAGAGCAATTCTTTCAACCTTAACTTGTGAACATGAAAGACAGACTTTGGCTGCTAAAATGTGTTATTTACATTCTACATGGTGTTTGTGGCATTAGCAAATGGGATAGAGTGAGTTATGTTAGATTGCACTGATCTGCAGTATTAGGAGGGAAAAAAAACAATAGGCGTGAGTGCCACAGAGCGGATTAAGAGAAATACTTTTACACTGTTTGGTTATATGAAGCAGATGCACGATGATAAGTAAAGAAAATATCCAAGAGTAAGTGAAAGGGTAAGACTGAAGGCCAGAAAGCCAACATCCTACGAAACAAAAACAAGGGAATCCACTTTAGAGAGAACAGAGGAAGGTGCAAGAGTTGTTAGCAGGAGGCATTTTTGAATGGGCATTCTGGGGACCTTTCTGCCCGGGAAGTTCTTTGGGGGAATGAGGTGTCAGGGATATATACAAGTAGATACTTGTAAGTATATATATATATATATATATATATATATATATATATATATATATATATATATATATATATATATTATGTATTATACTCTGTCGCTGTCTCCTGCGTTAGCGAGGTAGCGTTTAGAACATACACTGAGCCTAAGAGGGAAAATCCTCACTTGGCCCCCTTCTCTGTTCCTTCTTTTGGAAAAGTAAAAACTGAAGGGGAGGATTTTCAGCACCCCGCTCCCTCCCCTTTTAGTCGCCTTTTTACGACACGCAGGGAATACGTGGGAAGTATTCTTTCTCCCCTATCCCCAGGGATAATATATATATATATATATATATATATATATATATATATATATATATATATATATATACATATAAATGGTACTTTCCCGTCTTTAGCAAAGAACTTAAAAGGAAACAAATACAGCTAGCAAAGTAAAACTTCTACAATGCAGTAGTTGTTTACTGAATTGTTTTAAATGACATGGGAATTATGGTTAGATAAAGTCCATTTCTTTGACATGCTTCTTATGGAGACATAATTACATTCAGTGAATGGCAAAACAAAGGGAATGATACTTAATTCAACTTACAGTTGTCATCCACATCCTTCGTGTCATCTTCTTCTGCTGGATAAAGGCTATCATAATCAGCAGTGACAGGCTTGGAACTTCGCACAATAGGTTGGACAAGCACTCCCTCGCTTGTGAGGTCAATAATGTTGCCCAAGAGAAACCCATGGGTCTGGTCACTCACCCACACCTTCTGCGTCCCCTCCATCCCCTGTGGGAAAAATGACAGACGTTAGACAAGGTCATCATTACAATCAAATACAGCTATGCCTTTCACTACCAAATGGGTTCTTTGTGAAGAGTTCATTCCTCGTGTCTTATATGCTAACTTAAATATCATTTTCTTTTTACATCGCGAAACCATAAACATTATACTTCTATGAGAGTCATACGATGGAATCAAATACTTTTCAATAAAGAAAAAAAAATATAAGCTCAATCTGAAACAAGAATTATAGCAAACTATTCATGTTGCTTCCCTCCATTACACCATCTATCCGAATTAATTACTTCAACTATTTTTTTTTTTTTTTTTGCTTTGTCGCTGTCTCCCGCGTTTGCGAGGTAGCGCAAGGAAACAGACGAAAGAAATGGCCCAACCCATTCAACTATCTATCTGCGTATATCTCTGACGCCCGTGCCCTATGGGAACACTCCTATGACGGGAGTGGCCAATGGTAAGTCTTTCCACTCACCGCTGTCCCTCGTATGCACCATTCCACGCCTTCTTCCACCATGTCACTCCCTCCAGTTCTCTTCCACCCTATTTGCCCATGTTACAAGTGGTCTCCCTCTCACACCGACCCCTTTAAACTGTGCTATCGTCCACTCTCCTTGCAAGCTCCCCGTCTAATTACATTTTTCCGCAAGCCCAAAACACACACTCTACCACTCTCACTATTGTGAAGCTTTTATCTACTGAAATTCTACTTGATCCAATATGCAGTATGGGTATGTGATCTAGTTCACAGTAACTGTCTCAAGGATTCATCCCAAACCCATCTCAATGATTCCTTTCAATGATTCATTCACCCAAGTTGACATTGTAGTCCTTTCAGGGATTTCTTTCCCACACCTAGCTTCAACAAGTCCTCTAAAGTAGTCAATCAGGATAAATGGCTAAGTAAATCCTTTAAGATTTATTCACCAATTCATATGTCCTCTAAAGGACAAGTCATCGTATTTGGTAAGTCTTCTCAAATGATTCATTCATCACTTGGCAAGTCCTTCTAAGGATTCATTCACTACTTGATAAAGTCCTCTTAAGGATACGGTAACCACTATTTACGTTCTCTTATAGATTCGCTCACTATCTCTTTAGGATTCGCTCAGTCTCGAGTTATATGAATTCGTTCACCAAATGTGTCATGGTATGTACATATACATCATGACTCACTACACTTTATCACTGCAATAAGCTGACGAGTGACGAAAATGAAGAACATAAGGAAATAATTCCTTTTTCCGGTCAAGAAAACTCATTTTTTTCCCCAAATATCCATTAGCAAATATTATATGGACAAAATAAAAATATCTGTCTCTAAAAACAAATACCCCCCCCCAACCCAAAGACCTAAAGTCCTGGTATGATTCACATCACTCAATTCTGTATTCCTTCTCTGTTCCCAAGCCGGTTGGTTAAAAGTGTCCAGCAAACCTTCCACCTGTATATGACCCAAGCTGCATGGACGATTCATGGCGTGTGTCACTCCCTGCAGTATATAGAACCAATGCCTTCAATGGCTCAAAGAAAAGTAACACACAAATCAACTAGGCTGTGGAGCCCATCCATCCGAACACCACGTAAACTCACGTCGTCAATCCTTTGCTCGTTCAAGCACCACTGTTACTTATGAGCAGTGTCTATTCTCGCTAAATAACATAAAACGTATTGTACAGTACCTTTAAAACAATAACTACTAAATAACAGCTTTCAACACAAACACTGGCTAGAGCTATTGTTTCTGCCCCCCTTCACTATGCCAAGCCTTATTATTATATCCTTCCCTCTCCCATCGGACCACAGCTACGCATACTCAAAGAGCCCACGGCAATCCCCGTCTAAGACACAGACACTATGATCTTTGCGTACACGCGGCATCGTGAAGGATGCGAGGAAGTTTCCTGATGAAACGGCACTCTAGAGGGAGGAAGCCTTGCGGCAAGCTGCCTGGCTGGGTGCGGACGCCGGACAGATGTGTGCAAGGCCCGCCCGTACAGGGAGGCGACACTCGTGATACCGCACTGATAAACCACGATAACATTCTCCTCCTCCGGTCGCCACCCCACCTCACTGCTTCCACCTGACTTATCTGTCTCGCATTACGTCAAGAGAGAGAGAGAGAGCCAGCCGTCAAGGCGAAGGATCTCGCGCGCCGACGCCGTCGTACAAGAGTCAGTGAACCTTAGTGGGAAGCACTGGGCTATAAAGGAAACGCCCAACTCTCTCACGATCACTGTCCATAGCCGGGATGACGACGCCATGTATGGCAACACTCATCACCCAATCATCACACCAGCCGGAACTTACACGCTGTTGGAATCTACACCTCTTATGTTCCTAACTCTTCTTCATCTTCTTCGTTCTACCACCCTCAGAATCAAGGTTTCTAAATCAAAAGACTAAACCTAATCTTGCCAAGATGAATACAGAACTTCAGATATCCGACCTTTGACGACAAAAAAACCTTCATGCAGATGACAGGGTTACACTTCAGATGACCAAACCTCTACTCTATAGCCTCTTCCAACGACAAGACCTTTATTGTGTTTATCATTTATCATTTATCTCTACTTTCTCCATCCACAAGAACATGAAATCTGGCCACATAGCATAACCTGATCACCAAACCGTCACCGCCACAATCGCCCTCCAACCCTATCCTAAAATACTCTCTACTGCTCCTCTCTTGAAGTCAAAACCCTTCCATTACTCGAGAAGGGAATACGATGACTTAATCCTTAAAGACGACGACTATAAGCACTGCATCGAAAGCGAGGGGGTGTTTAAAAGTGGTCGTAATAAAGGAGTGAAGCCAATGTACTGTACTGAATGGAGTCGGCCAGCTATAACAGCCTAGCACCGACAACAAGAAAATGATCACTTATGCTGAGCATGGACACTCTCGAGCTGACCACCCGGAACCTTACTGGAATGACGGCATAGCCGAGTTGAGGCGCACACACACACACACACACACACACATATAAGCTTGTGTTGACGGAAGCCACTTGCGATGAAGATATAAACACATACTGGAGTGACGATCTTAACAGTTTACACCGACGATAACGACTTGTTTATAATGACATGGGCTTCTGGTACCGTCCAGTCAAACAACAAAGGGCTTGCACGAACCAATTCGGCCGAACATATGAAATTTTACGCCACAGTTCATGCACTGTGGTACGAGGAAATTCACCATTTGAAGTACAATAAGCAAAGCTCGTATGTTATGACTCGAACTTCACATGATGACTGCAATAAAGGCAACTGTGTGAGACACAAGAATCTCTGTGAATAAATGTGAATAAAAGGAAAATCATAAGGGAAAGTCCACAGGGAATACGTGGCAGGACACCAAGAGCACAAGTGAGCGTACACAGCAAGACAAGGCCATACCATAGAGGTGTCAGCACGGCAAACGAGAGGTAGGTTATATAACATTAACACACGGTCACGTTCATTACATAACTGTAAACACGGTGAACGTAGTTTTCACTTGATGTTTGTCACGTCCTTGGTTAAGCTTGGATAATATATATATATATATATATATATATATATATATATATATATATATATATATATATATATATATAACCACAAGGAAAATGAAACACGAGAAGTTCCCAAGTGCACTTTCGTGTAATGATCACATCGTGTTTCATTTTCCTCGTGATTATATGCATGTACTAGATCACACGCACCGTTGTGACCTCGATATATATATATATATATATATATATATATATATATATATATATATATATATATATATATATATATATATATATATATTCCTATGAGTCCACGGAGAGAATGAAACACGATAAGTTCCCAAGTGCACTTTCGTGGGAACTTATCGTGTTTCATTTTCCCCGTGGACTCAGGAATATCTTGATCACGCATAAAATTGTGATCCTTTCCAACACACACACACACACACACATATATATATATATATATATATATATATATATATATATATATATATATATATATATATAAAATATATATATATATATATAAAAGGAAAAAGTAAATTTAACACCGGTATATACTCCTTTAAACAGTATATATTCGTATTTAGTTTTTTTTTTAAATCTGTTCACCCTGTCATAAATTTACAAGTCAGTACTTTTTAAAAAGAAAGAAATAACCAAATTTGTCCTCAGATGCACATGCTAGGAAGGCCCAAGGATGGCATTAATCATTTGTTAAATACATAAAGCATTTCCAAGACTTCTTATTCTTCGCCAAGAAGCCACTCTACATCGCATGTCTATCAAAACAGTGACTTTAACTACATCAGCGACCCTAAGCCGGCAGTAAGACACAGTTCTCCGACTGATATTCAAAATAAATTCCCTCCAAGCCTCGCCTCGATGCGCGAGCGCCATGACATGAGCTGGCGGGAGGAGGAGGATGAGGAGGGGGGGACAGCGAACGTTAAAGGATGGCTGTTATAAAGCTACTCGTCACACACATGGCGCGCGCTCTCCTAGCAGCGAACATGACCTGACATAACTCAATTGTTCAGGTAACAGGAAGCTATCCCCACGCGAGACTGGGGCTCACCTAGGCTATCCAGTGGTGTGGCACGTCCTGAAACTTGACCAGGAAGTTTCGATCCTTGCTTGCGATGGTCCCACTCAAAGAAAGGCTGGTTCGCCATGCCAAAAGGGTGTGCACACCATCGTGGTCCAATGGTCGCACCCTCGTGCTCAAGGACCACACCGTCGAATTCAAGGGGATACAAAAAAAAAAATAGTAGTATTCTATATTCCGTATCTCCACAGTATCAGCGCAGCTGCTTCCTCCCCCCCCCCCCTCTCCCCCCAGTTGGGTAATTTAGCATCTCCCGTTACGAAAACGTGTTGCAAAGTGGTGGGGAAGGGGGAAGGGCAGAAAACGGCGGGCTTGCCACACATGTTCCTTCCTCCTGACTTATTTCATGGCTGTTAAAACACTTCAATTCACCAGCCCAACAAGCTACGGCGAGGACCAATCTATTATCTTAACAGGCGTTCGACAAATTTGACCGTAAGTTATATACCAAGGTGAAAATGAGGCAAGTTACGAAGTACACAACAAGCCGCAAGTGGCTCGTAGTATCCATGATACCACGCGCCTTTATGTAACGATGACTCAAACAGACGTCGGAAGATCATGAGCCATCGAGGTCGACTATAAACAGATAACGTAGTTCCGAAGTCCAGCAATGCAAAGTTCTTTATCTGGGCGTTCAAATGAACAAGGCAGGAGAAGGACTTACATATAATTATCGGACATAAAGCCAAGTGAACAATGTATCAATATACGGAATACTGCAAAGTGAAGTGACAATTGGGTTAGTAATAATCACAGCCATACCTGGCCCTTGTCTGACCTCAATTACACTGGTGAAATTTCTGAAACTAATTCCTCGTCCAAATGAAGACAGTACAATGAGCAATCTCACGAGACGTGGTGTGTGGGACTGCTTGCCAGACGTATAAAAATGTAAAAACATAATGAGGATAAACTACGATAAAAATAAAAAGTACTAAACCTAAAAGGAAAATCGCAACAATAGATTCGATAAATACCTTTCAAGTTTATAGACAATAAAAGTGGCATGACAAAGGGTTGTAGGCGAATGGAACAAGCTGCCACATCACGTCATCAGTACTATCAAACCAGAGATAAATCAAACCTTCCGCAATATTTTTTTTTTTTTCAAGTCCTTAAATTCTTGTTACTGCCGACAGAGCCGGGAGGAGCAGCTGCAGCTGCGCAAACTGATACCCTCACAGCCTATTATGATAAGACATCAAGGAAGTTCTTATTACGCTACAGAGAAAAAGAAAGAAATCAAAATCCGAAACGTTGTTCGATGAGGACCTACAACCACCGCCCGCGATAGTGACTCGCCGAACTCAGGTTTACAGAGCACCATCGCCCGCGGGCTGCCACACAAGACTCCAGCCACTAGACGGGCGCCGGCGTCGGTAACGGTACAAATTAGAACAAAGGATAGATACATCAGCAAATCATTGGTCATTTAGATTTAATCATCCAGGCAAAAGACGTGGTTCATTTCAACGAATGCCTGACTTACTTCTCTTGATTAACTGGAGATTTCGTTGGGAAGCAAAAAAATCATTGAATTTTAATACACAGGGGAAATACTTAAAATCGACCAATACGGAACCTAATGGAAAAATATATAAATGACAACTTGTGGTGTGACGTTACAGCTAACTCTTGAATTATGCAGTACCAGCATCTATGCCAATTGCAAATCGAGAACAATGATTTCGTAAAGTTGACCTTGCCAAAAAAAAAAAAAAAGAGGTAGGGTGGAGAAAGGAGGGTTAAAAATACGATATTTTCAGTCTATCACAACCCCCCCCCAACTGATTACGGCAGCCAATTACATGTGGGAGACAGTGGACTGGCATAAGGGCTGGAACTGAAAGGGGGGTAAAAGAGGTTGGACGTGAGCGACGATGGGGCGCCGCCACCACCGGCCCTGTGTGAGTGTGTGTGTGTGGTGGCGACGCTGGGGAGGTGAACAACCGAGCAGCGGCAAGCGTGACGACAGCTGCCGATCGCGCGCCACCGGGCCCGCTCCCGCTCGCTCGCTCGCTCTCTCTCTCTCTCTCTCTCTCTCTCTCTCTCTCTCTCTCTCCATATATCATCACCAGTTGTGTCTAGCGGCCAAGCGACGACCAACCTCCTCCTCTAGTTACGGCAACAATGAGATTTCGGGTATTGAGAAACGTCATGAATAAAAAGCGTTCATCAACCAGGGCAAAATGGAAGTGGTCAAGGCAAGCGTGGTGGTTGGTGATGGTGGCTGGCTGGCTGGTTGGCGAAAACTCTCTGAGTCTCGGTGGAACCTATGTGACAAACCAGGGACTGGATGAATGCAAAGTAGACCCACTTTACTTGGTTCCTGAGAGCCACTGTACTCTTTAGCAGGAGGGGGGAAAAAAATAAATGACAAACGTTGCGATTCTCCCCAGTTTTAAATCAATCGAAACCCCAAGTTCTAGAACATAGTCTGCATTCGAAGTGTGGACAGAACTTCTCGCAAACAAAATCTGGAAAACTTTTTTTTCTCTTTCTTTTGACACGTTCAAAATTCCGAGCAACGTAAAATGAGTTAGTTATCTATGAAGGTCGATTGCAAAAAAAAAATAAAAAAAAACGTTTCTTTCAAACAATTTAAACTACACGAGTCCGGCCGGCAGTTAAAGAGATCATTATTCTCTCTCTCTCTCTCTCTCTCTCTCTCTCTCTCTCTCTCTCTCTCTCTCTCTCTCTCTCTCACCTTCCCGATAACGAACGGATGGAATATGATGACATAAAAAGGTGTATTGACTGCCACAGTTGTTTTAAGACTCGCTGGGGCCAAAGGTAAGTTTATTACAGCGATAAGCTATTACCGCGAGATCTGGCAAAGTGTAAACAACCATAGACGGACTGTTCATTTGACTCTTGGGGAAATAACATTTCTTCTACTAAAGGGTCACCTGACGGAAAGCGGCTTTTCAACAAGTCGCTTCAAAGAGATCCACCCTGTCCCTGCTGCTGTGTGTAGCGCAGCCCTAGAACCTGTGGGAGCCCCTGGATCAATCCAACCACAAAGTTTAAACTCTTTCCAGTCTTCATCTACACTTACGTAAACAACCTACTTACACACATAAATCTTACACTCCTACTCCGGGACACATTTACTGAGAAAAAGACCAAAAATAAAAATTAGAAACGAAGAATGTAGGTCAGGGTGACCCATTTCAGGTCGGATGCTGAAGCGCCCATTAGCATGCCTCTGAGGTTACATGACCGTGCATCAATCAAACACTGGCTGGAATAAATATCGTCTTATCTTATTCTAAAGGTCGGTCATTCTCCACGTCATAAGAATAATCATAAAGAGTTATCTTCTGTAAGCAAGGAAGATAACAGACAAAGTTTCAGCCAATCTATACGTTTTAGACAATCACATGTTTACCAAATGGCGTCCTAGCTCCGTCTCTTCGATGTATATCAACTGACTGTTATATTTCTCTCTTGTGTCTCCCCTGATGATGTGATTATTACACGAAAGTGCACCTGGGAACTTTTCGTGTTTCATTTTCCCAGTGGACTCATAGGAATATATATATAAACAACAGAACTCAACAGATCAAAGAGCTAAGACGGTTTGGCTATCCAGCTTGTTACGGGTTGACAGACACTGGCACCAGTGTCAGGGGTTGACAGACACTGGCACCAAAGTCAGGGCTTGACAGGTATTGGCACTAGTGCCAGTCATCACCTCTTCAGAGCTAATGGAGAATCCGCTGTTATGTCCCCCTCCCCTTTTATTATCAAAATCTTTTGAGAGGGTACGTCAAGGGGAGGGGCTGGGCCTGATCTCCAAGCTTCATATCCTCTGACTTTTCCCCCACCTCACTATGTTCTCCATCATTGAGCTTCCTCTCGGCCAGCCGGTCTGTCACTGAACCTACTGGGAAACGCGACATTGGCCAGTCTGTCATTGAACCTAGCATCTAATCAACTGGGAAACGCGACATTGGCCAGTCTGTCATTTAACCTAGCATTTAATCAACTGGGAAACGCGACATTGGCCAGTCTGTCATTCAACCTAGCATTTAATCAACTGGGAAACGCGACACTGGCCAGTCTGTCTGTCATTGAACCTACTGGGAAACGCGACACTGGCCAGTCTGTCGTTTAACCTATCATTCAACCTACTGGGAAACGCGACATTGTGCAAATAACTAAGTCCGCCTACAAGACTCTGGAAGTCTATCTCAGATGCCATACATTCTTCTTTGCCAACGATTTTCTCCTGTAATACAAAGGAAATGATAATTCGTCTTACTCTTGCATGATCACATGAGCAGGTCGAGCCCAGAGGAGTCCAACTTTTGAACTTTTCCCCAGTCTGATCTCAAACCATGACCGTACTTGCCTTATAGACTCTGCAATGTTGGCTTTTTCCCCTCTTCTGCAGACTTTACGCTCGTTCCTGCACTCGAGAGCTGGCTGCTCGTGTACCCCCCAACTTCTAGCTAGACCCCGTAACGATCACTATGTGTCCCTTGATAAGTCACAAGGGTGAAGCTGTTACGATGTCTGTTTCTTCTCCTACACCGCTAAGCTCTGGAACGCTTTTTACCTTCACACGTCCTTCAACAAGCATAGCCCCAACCATTTTGTTTAAAAGGCAGGTTTTACCCTTTTTTTAAAAGGCAGGTTTTACACTGCCTCCTAAACTCTCATCTCTCTCTCTCTCTCTCTCTCTCTCTCTCTCTCTCTCTCTCTCTCTCTCTCTCTCTCTATCTATCTATCTATCTATCTATCTCTTTTTATATTTCGCTTAAGGTCTGACCTCGACGAGGACACCTGTCCGTGACCGGATATTTACGGAGGATGGGCGATGCTCTCGTGCGTGCAGCAGCAGCAGCAGGAGGAACAGCAGGCTGGGGAGGGAGGCGAGAGTGCGCCCTTCCCTCCCTCCCTCTGACTCATACATACCTCCCATACTCAACCCCCCACACCCTCTCCCCTCTCCCCATCACCACACGTCATGGACACGTCACATTGATGACGCCTCCCTCGGGATGCCACGTCATCCATCAACCCGCAGTCATCATCAACGCCACATGCGAGAGAGAGAGAGAGAGAGAGAGAGAGAGAGAGAGAGAGAGAGAGAGAGAGAGAGAGAGAGAGACGTCTCATATCAAACGCTCAACCACCAACCGCGCATCGCCTGACGCCTCGTCGCCCATCAACTGGTCGTCATCAACGCGAGGCGCGCACGAACAGAACCTCCTCCTCCACCCACCCATCAACTACCATCGGCGAGTGCAATCAGCGCCAGCGTCATCAACGCCGAGGACAGACCTCCCTCGAGAGACCTGGGTTAGTATCCACCCTCCCCCCCGCCCTTCCCTTATCCACACTCATCCATCCCCCACCGCCATCAACCACATCCTAAACTCCACTTCCTCCCCCTCACGTGAGTGAGCGGCGCTCACCCACAATCACTCACCGTAAGGACCAGGGACGGGTGAATTTCACACCCGTCTCATCCTATTCACACACACACACACACACACATTATCCACCATATCATTTACGTAAAAGTCCCCAAAACTCACAATTACATATATATATATATATATATATATATATATATATATATATATATATATATATATATATATATATATATATATATATATATATATATATATATCCTTGTGCATCGTGCAGGCCGGCACAGGCCTGTGAATCAACAAGGACAACCTCCACAAGCCAGGCATGTTGTGACTCACGGACGTCAGCCAGTCAGGCACCAGTCATGCAACTCCAGCGAGACAAAGGGGAAAAAAAGGAGGGAGGGAGGGAGGAAACGCTCACCTATGACATACACAGGACATTTCCAGACCCCAGCTGTCATGACCAGACAGACAAAAGCTAACATCACACACACACACACACACACACACACACTGTGTGGGAGAGACACACGGAGGGAGGAGCCGCAATGATTACAACCGTGAGAAATAAATTAAGTCACTACTGCATAACGGGGGTTTCACATGAGCTCTCTCTCTCTCTCTCTCTCTCTCTCTCTCTCTCTCTCTCCTTGACGGGTTATTTCCCTTCCTCGTCACAACGACTGATCCGTTCCGCGCGTCTCCCTCTGCACCGTTCCGCATGCCTCCGACTGATCCGTTCCCCGCGCCTCCCTCTGCACCGTTCCGCATGCCTCCGACTGATCCGTTCCCCGCGTCTCCCTCTGCACCGTTCCGCATGCCTCCGACTGTTCCGTTCCGCGCGTCTCCCTCTGTTCCGTTCCGCACGTCGCAGTGTGTTCCGTTCCGCGTGTCTCTCGGTGCCCCCATCGCGCGTGCTTTCGGGCCGGATGAACGACTAGCAGATCTAGTTTTTATGCCACATTTCACGCGCTTCACAGAAAGCTCCGAGTCTGCGGAGGCTTGGCTATACCTGGGGGAAGCGCCTGTTATCTGGCTTGAGTTCAAAAGACGAACATCTGTCCTCAAATGTCAAGACCTGATGTGAACGCAGGGATGGTCGTCCGCCAAAAATGGATAACATCAGTACTCTCTCTCTCTCTCTGGTAAATAATACTCCTACTACAGTTGTAGAAATGACAAAATCGATAGCCACCCGCGCCAACACACCTGCACAGCTTCCGGTAGCGGAGGTGAGGGTGTGTGTGTGTGTACGTGGAAGGGGGGTTAGTGGGGTGTGGAGGGTGTCAAACATGGCAGGCGGGCGGGCGGGCTGGCGGGTGGCGAACGGGCGGGCAAGCGGACGCGCGGCGGTGGTCATATGGGCGGAGGTTGGCAAGAGGCCACCGGTGAGGTGAGCGGAACGGCGATAAACCTCAGCATGGATACCCACCTCCCCCTTCACAACCAGTGAGTCACACACACACACACACACACACACACACTCACTCTCTCACACACACTCTCCCCAGCTGATTGCCATGAATGAATCAGCAGTGAGCGAGGGAGTCGGGTGGTGAGGGCGGGGGCGCGCTACATGCATGCGGGGCCCAGCACCGCAGCGGCCTGTACACAACACAACCTAGCCTAGCGCTTAACCCGACCGCGCCTCCCTCATACCGTACTGTACAAAACGTACGTGGAACTCAAAGTTCTGTTGTATCCTCGTCTCTAACCCTTAATAACACAGCGAACCATCTTATTACGTAACCAGATATATAAATAAATAAATAAATAAACACAGTACATCCATGGGTATGTACTGGTTCGTGTGAGAGCAACAAGACATGGCCACAGTGAATACGTGACCGTGTTCCACACTGGCATTTTTATATTTTCTTTTTTTGCCCGTCTGACGTATCAGTGTCGTGATACCTTTCCGTCTCCACACTAGCACGTCGGTCCACCTCTCTCTCTCTCTCTCTCTCTCTCTCTCTCTCTCTCTCTCTCTCTCTCTCTCTCTCTCTCTCTCTCTCCCCAAACCTCTCGGAACTCTTTTAAGATTCCGTGACCTTATATACTGCAGGAGTGAACCTGTAGGGGGGATACACGGATATGTGTTGTAGGTATTGGTGGAACCGTCGTACGAGTGGGGAGGGAGGTGGACGAGGGAAGGCAAGCAATAGATAGCTGAGTTGCAGGAGGTGACTGCTTTGTGACACCAGAGCTGTGTTTTGCTGGCCTCCAGGCCTTTGTGTTTCCCTCCCCCCCTCACTCACTCGCTCCGGAAGCTGTGGCCCCTGGAACGCTATATAGTCCAGGCCACAGTGCGACTGGAAGGGTCAGCTCCTGGATCTCTTTCATCCCAGTCCATGGAACTTTTCATTCCAATATAGTAGAACTGAACGTTGAAATCCCTGGAACTTTACAGTCTAGACCACAGTGTGACTGGAAGTTGTAGCCCCTGGAACTCTTTGGTCCAGACGACAGTATGACTGGAAGTTGTAACAACTGGAAGTCTTTGGTACACAATATGACTGGAAGTTGTAGCTCCTGGAAGTCTCTAATAATACATATCACAGTATGACTGGAAGTCGTAGCTCCTGCTTTAATACATATCACAGTATAACTGGAAGTCGTAGCCCCTGGAACTGTTTCTCATCTTACCGACTAACTCTGGAAGCTGTAGTCTCTGTAACTCACTGGTCCAGACCACAGTATGACTGGAGATACATCCCCCACTGAAGTTGGTGGTGGGTACGACCACGCCAGACTGGAATCTTAGTCAATCCCTAACCATAGCGATGGATTCCAGTCCTTGAGAGAAAAGCTTCTTCAGTGACAAAACAGAGGAGGTAAACAATTCCAGTTTTCCCGGGTTGCAAGTAAGCAATTACAGTTCTCCCTTGTTGCAAGTAAGCAATTACAGTTTTCCCTTGTAAGTGAACGATTACAGTTTCCTTTTGTTGCAAGTAAACAATTACAGTAATCCCTTGTTGCAAGTAAACAATTAGTTTCCTCTCGTTGCAAGTAAACAATTACGTTTTCCCTTGTTGCCAGCAAACAATTACATTTTCCCTTGTTGCAAGTAAACAATTAGTTTTTTCTCTTGCTGCAAGTAAACAATTACAGTAATTACGCGCTGCAATCACTCACACTGCAGACTATCTCCTGTATTTTTGTGATTTCAACTATCACTGTGCGTGTATGTTTGTACTTACTGTTTGTGACTACTATCTGTGTGTTATGGGGGGAGAGATGGTCTTACACTCGTGTGTGTGTGTGTGTGTGTGTGTGTGTGTGTGTGTGTGTGTGTGTGTGTGGTGCCCACAGATGAATATCAGATGAACGTGCTGACTATATATCTTTTCTCCTACACCCCCAAAATACCATCGGGCTATCACTGACGCCCACTCCACCTCACACGGGCCCCAGCGTCATCCCTTAACAACCAAACTGCACCTTCAGGAGGAGCCTGCTCCCCCGTTCATACAGGATCTCTCCTCCCGTCCAGCCCAAGGGGGCCGGAGGCCCTAGCTCCCCCGTCTTTCTAAGCCACGTTGATAACGGAAACCAAGATTAGAAAAAGATTTAAGAGAAAAAAAAACAACAAAAAACGATCGAATCTCTGACATTATATCTCCTGTAGTCGGATACAATCCCAAGCCGTTGACTAAGCTTCCTCCAATGTCTGAAGAAGAGAAGAAGAAAGAAAAAAATCTTCATTTGTGGAATGAATACAAATGACTGCTTTCAGTTTCTGTATTCGCGCGAAGAAGAAAAGAAAAAAATCTTCATTTATGGAATAAATACAAATGTCTGCTTTCAATTTCTGTATTCGCGCGAAGAAAGAAAAAAATCTTCATTTATGGAATGAATACAAATGACTGCTTTCAGTTTCTGTATTCGCGCGAAGAAGAAAAGAAAAAAATCTTCATTTATGGAATAAATACAAATGTCTGCTTTCAATTTCTGTATTCGCGCGAAGAAAGAAGAAAATCTTCATTTATGGAATAAATACAAATGACTGCTTTCAGTTTCTGTTTTCGCGCGAAGGAGAAAAGAAAATCTTCATTTATGGAATAAATACAAATGACTGTATTCAGTTTCTGTTTTCGCGCAAAGAAGAAAAGAAAATCTTCATTTATGGAATGAATACAAATGACTGCTTTCAGTTTCTGTATTCTGGGAGGCGATTCTTTTTTTTTTTTTTCATTTTCTATGACCCCCACGACGTTTGATTCTCTACTCGTATGGACAGCGTCCAGCGTCGCGTGCGTACGTTACACCGTCTGTAGAAAAACGAGGCAGGATCGCCATCGGCTCGGAAACAGCGCGGCTGCGGACGGGGCCACGTGAAATGCTACACCGTCCTGGACAATACAACCTGACCTTACCTGCCACACCCCGACACACACACACACACACACACGCCCGCCCCTCACTCCCTCACTCTCTTCCACCACCATCACCACCGGAAACCGGAAGTTAAAGGGGAGAGAAAATGGGGTCGATTTTCCTGCACCACCTGAGTGTGTGTGTGTGTGTGTGTGTGTGTGTGTGTGTGGCGACCTCTGTTCATCCAACACTACAGACACCACCACCCCCCCTCGACCATCCAGTTCCCATAGCCACTAACCCCCCACCATGCTGACTGCCATAGCTTACCCCCCCAAGCCCCCTTCACCCACCACAGCCTCCCAACCCATGAGCCTCCTCCACTCCCACACGAACCAGCAGCACACTCCTCCTCCCACACCCCACTACTCCCCCATCTAATTTATAAGCTCCCCTTGCCTTTGTCGATCCCAGCGATATCCGGTCTGACTTCCGGTACCAGTTACGTACATATGTACGTGCACGTACGTGTACTTACGTGCACGTACGTACACGTAATCACGAACAAGTACTTAAGTACACGCGCTCTGCTATCGCTTCCTCACGCGCACCACCTCCCGTACACGCGGTGCGCTCATGTACAAGGACTCACGTACATGAACTCACGTACAAGGATTCACGTACATGAACTCACGTACACAGACTCTTAAAAGAAAAATATAGTCACGACAATAATAAACAAGACAATGTAACTCATTACCGGCGAGCGACAGGAGCACAATATACCAATATTAACTAACCATCAAAAGTCAGAAGCCATTTCTTTTTTTTAATACATAAGGTCAGAGTACACAGATGCTGGGGCACCAGGCTCATATCTGTGTCGCCTGCAGTGCGGCATAGAATTATGACACCCCCCCCCATAATCAGGGGTCAACCTGTGACCTTGACCTTTGACCATGACCTCATTGAACTGGGACGTAAAACGTCTGTATGTCAATACTTGTGGTACAAGTTTCGTCAATATCCAATCCCACCCGAGTCGTGGAAGAATAAAAAAAAAATCAATCGTGTATAAGAGATTGGGGAACGGACCGGGAGGATTAGGCCGATACACACGCCTCTGACTGGCAAAACATGGATGGGGATTAGGTCAATGCACACGCCTCTGACTGGCAAAACAGGGATGGGGATTAGGTCAATACACACGCCTCTGACTGGCAAATCAGGGATGGGGATTAGGCCAATACACACGCCTCTGACTGGCAAAACAGGGATGGGGATTAGGCCAATACACACGCCTCTGACTGGCAAATCAGGGATGGGGATTAGGCCAATACACACGCCTCTGACTGGCAAAACAGGGATGGGGATTAGGCCAATACACACGCCTCTGATTGGCAAAACAGGGATGGGGATTAGGTCAATACACACGCCCCTGACTGGCAAAACAGGGATGGGGATTAGGCCAATACACACGCCTCTGACTGGCAAAACAGGGATGGGGATTAGGTCAGTACACACGCCTCTGACTGGCAAAACAGGGATGGGGATTAGGCCAATACACACGCCTCTGACTGGCAAAACAGGGATGGGGATTAGGCCAATACACACGCCTCTGACTGGCAAAACAGGGATGGGGATTAGGTCAATACACACGCCTCTGACTGGCAAATCAGGGATGGGGGATTAGCACGACAGCAAAGGGTAATATTTACTGGAGTAAGAACATGATCATCATCAGGTGGTGACCGACGGGTGAGAACCGTTAGCTAGCGAGCGCTGCTGCTAGCGAGCGCTTCTGCTGGACACCATCATAATATAACGGCCGCCTCCCACGCTGGGGCCCAACACACACACACACACACTTCGACGCCAGCTTCGTCTGCGTGTCTCAAGGTCCAGCACACTCAGGGGGGGAATTTACCCGTCGTGCCCCAAATGCCGCGACCCGCATCGAACAACTTCGGTGGATAAGAAACATACTTCTTTTTTTTTAAAGTCTAACTGTCCCCACTACTTATAAGTATACGTAGACAGACAGACAGACAGACAGACAGACAGGTGGATAACACACAAAAATCAGACGCTGACCCGACAACAGTAACTCCATGACTGAAAAAAAAAATATAATAATAATATACACATCCATGGAGAAACTGGTTTTGTATACCGGGTTGATAGAAAAAAAAAAAAACAAACCACGAAGGCAAGAGAGGAGCAGGAAGTGTGGAGTGAACCAACCGAGCTTCGGTACACCACCGCCTGGCTGGTGGCAGCACCGTCGCGTCGGAACAGGAACCAGGAACCCACCCACCCACCCACCAACCCACCCACCCATTCACCTCCACCATAACGTCTTTAAAAACTCATAAGTTCTCTCTCTCTCTGTCTGTCTGTCTGTCTGTCTCTCTCTCTCTCTCTCTCTCTCTCTCTCTCTCTCTCTCTCTCTCTCTCTCTCTCTCTCTCTCTCTCTCTCTCTCTCCCTAAACAACACTTAACCTTTTTTTGTCCCCTCCTAACTACCCCATGAGAGAGAGAGAGAGAGAGAGAGAGAGAGAGAGAGAGAGAGAGAGAGAGAGAGAGAGAATCAGTCTCCATCATCCCTACAACTACCCTCTCTAAAACCCCCGTTTATATATATATATATATATATATATATATATATATATATATATATATATATATATATATAATATATATATATATAAACACCGTACGGTCCCTGGCTGTTGCTGGCCTTCTGCCCTTGACTGAAGCCCCTAAGGCAGAACAAATCCCTGATGCTAACAAACAACACACCAGCACGTTATGACACCTGACACACACACACAATAGCGCCCCAGCAAAACACACCTCCCAATATATACCAATGGTCCTCAACTTACCCATCCATACGGATAGTGGAATATCGGTTAGCTGGATTGTTAGTTGGCTGGCTAGTGAGTTAGTTAGTTAGTTGGATTATTAGATGGCTGGCTGGCTGGCTGGCTGGCTGGCTAGTTAGTTGGTTAGCTGGATTGTCAGTTGGCTGGCTGGCGAGTTAGTTAGTTAGTTAGTTGGATTATTAGATGGCTGGCTGGCTGGCTGGATAGTTAGTTGGTTAGCTGGATTGTCAGTTGGCTAGCTGGCGAGTTAGTTAGTTAGTTAGTTAGTTGGATTATTAGTTAGTTGGCTGGCTGGCGGGCTAGATAGTTGGTTAGCTGGATTGTTAGTTGGCTGGCTGGCTAGTGAGTTAGTAAGTTGGATTGTTAGTTGGCTGGCTGGCTGGCTAGTTGGCTGGTTAGTTGGTTGGCTGGCTGGCTGGTTAGTTGGTAGGTTGGTACGTTGGTTGGTTGGTTGGATGGTTGGATGGACATTAATCCTCCGTGAATAATACTGTACACTGAGGCCATTAATCCCAAGTTAATAATACTGTACACTGAGGCCATTAATCCCAAGTTAATAATACTGTACACTGAGGCCATTAATCCCAAGTTAATAATACTGTAAACTGAGGACAATACTGTACACTGAGGCCATTAATCCCACGTAAATAATACTGTACACTGAAAACATTAACCCTACGTCGATAACACTGTACACTGAGGACATTAATACTACGTCAATAACACAAAACGATAAAGTTGGTAGTAAATGCAGTACATATGTTGGTGACGGTGATAACGTCACCGTAAACTGAACCGGCGACGGCAGCGGCGGTAGCGGCGACGGCAGCGGCGGCGGCGGCGGTAGCGGCGGCGGCGGCGGTAGCGGCAGCAGCGGCGGCGGCAGCGGTCAAGAGTACGGAGAGGGAGACCCGTCGACAGGAGCCTGCGGCCGGTCACCTGTGGTGGTACGTAACCACCACCGCCACACACACACACACTATACGTACCTTCCTGGAAACCTATCCAGGCCAAATTCCAGCCAGGGCTCTACCGGGTACACTGCCTCAGCCCCTCCCAAGGGAATGGGGGTACGGAGGTCAGAGAGAGAGAGAGAGATAGAGAGAGAGAGAGAGAGAGAGAGAGAGAGAGAGAGAGAGAGAGAGAGAGAGAGAGAGAGAATATAACACATTAGGCAATGGAAGGTCGGGTAGCGGGGTGTGGGAGTCGGATATTACCTGCTGTATTTCCCCTCACAAACCACACTCAGCAGTTCATCAATACAACAAGTCACGTAGAATCATCACACATTGTGACGCAACCGGCACACACCTGCGCACACTCGTCTACACCACACCTACGTACGTACACCCGTCTACACCACACCTACGTACGTACACCCGTCTACACCACACCTACGTACGTACACCCGTCTACACCACACCGACGTAAGTACATCCGTCTGCACCACACCTATGTACACCCGTCTACACCACACCAACGTACGTACACCCATCTGCAACACACCTACGTACGTCCGCCTGTCTCCACCACACCTACGTACACCCGTCTACAATACACCTACGTACGTCCGCCTGTCTCCACCACACCTACGTACACCCGTTTACAATACACCTACGTACACCCGTTTACAATACACCTACGTACACCCGTCTACAACACACCTACATACGTCCGCACCACACCTACGTAAGCCCTTCTTCACCACACCTTTGCCATCCTCGTAAATTATAAGGAGGATGAGCCTGGGCTAATCTCAGTGGACCTGGGGGCCTTATCTCCCGCAGCCCCTACACCACCTCCCGCGCCGCCCGCCGCCACCACCACCACAGACAGGGTCGTGGGGGCTGTGAGGGTGTGGCCACGGAGGAAAGGTCAAGCAGGGTCAGCTGTGTGTGTGTGTGTGTGTGTGTGTGTGTGTGTGTGTGTGTGTGTGTGTGTGTGTGTGTGTGGATGACAAACATCATCTTATATATATATATATATATATATATATATATATATATATCTTTGTCAGTTTACGACACAGTCTCTCCTAAGCACCTGTCGCTTCAGGAGGAGTCCAACGTATCCCTGCAGCTGAGTGTAGCGCAGCCCTAGAGCTAGAGGCCCTGAGCTAACACCACCAGGACCCCTTCCTGAAGGAGGTGGGTCCCGGAGCACCTAAATATCAATAGAAATCTCTCTCTATAATCAACCTGTTCTATCATCTACCCTGCCTGTCTAAAGGCATGGATTATACCCATCTACCTACCTGATCTACCCATACCCGTCTACCATATACACCATATATACCCATGAATATATTTTTGGTCTCTCTCTCTCTCTCTCTCTCTCTCTCTCTCTCTCTCTCTCTCTCTCTCTCTCTCTCTCTCTCTCTCTCTCTCTCTCCAATCACACCCCTTCCTCTCAGTAGCACCTGCTTCAAGTCTGCCCGTGGCCACCCGTCTACTTCCTGGCTCGCTCGTGGCCAACCGTCCACAGCCTGCCCCGCCCGTGGCCACCCATCTACAGTCTGCCCCGCCAGTGGCCAACCGTCTACAGTCTGCCCCTCCCGTGGCCAACCGTCTACAGCTAGCCCCTCCCGTGGCCACCCGTCTACAGTCTGCCCGCCCGTGGCCACCCGTCTACAGTCTGCCCGCCCATGGCCACCTGTCTGCAGTCTGCCCCGCCCGTGGCCACCTGTCTACAGTCTGCCCCGCCAGTGGCCAACCGTCTACAGCTAGCCCCTCCCGTGGCCAACCGTCTACAGCCTGGCTCGCCCGTGGCCACCCGTCTACTGGCTTGTGGTCGCCTCCCCACAGCGACAGCTGTAGGGCTTCAATGACCCCCCCCCCCCAACAACACTGAAATTATATTATATTTATGACGGTACTGGTAAAACAGGTACCACTGTACGTACGGCGGCACATCAGCACTAACACCTACTGTCTGTACATTCTCTCTCTCTCTCTCTCTCTCTCTCTCTCTCTCTCTCTATATATATATATATATATATATATATATATATATATATATATATATAGCTACGTCTCTTCGTTGTATATCAACTGACTGTTATATTTCTCTCTTGTATCTCCCCTGATGATGTGATTATTACACGAAAGTGCACTTGGGAACTTATCGTGTTTCATTTTCCACGTGGACTCATAGGAATACATACATATATATATATATATATATATATATATATATATATATATATATATATATATATATATATATATATGCAGCTTCAAGGCTGCGCTCCCTCCAGAACCAGGGAAACGATGGATTGCCATGGAACGAGAAGATCCTCGACGAGGCTATACTCCTCTTCGTCAGGTGACGACGCTACATGGACATCGAAGATGACGGAACCTCATGCAGGCGGAGTCTGGTTATATATATATATATATATATATATATATATATATATATATATATATATATATATATATATATATATGACAGCTAGAGACTTAGTGTGAACGAATGTGGCCTTTGTTGTCTTTTCCTAGCGATACATCGAGAGCATGCGAGGGGAAGGGGGGTGCCATTTCATGTGTGGCGAAGGTGGCGACGAGAATGGATGAAGGCAGTGAATATGTGTATATATGTACATGTCTGTGTATGAATATATATGTATACGTTGAAGTGTATAGGTACGTATATGTGCGTGTGTGGGCGTTTATGTATATACATGTGTGTGTGGGTGGGCTGGGCCATTCTTTCGTCAGTTTCCTTGCGCTACCACGATAACGCGGGAGACAGCGACTAAGTATAATAAAAGAATAAACATATAACATTAAGAGAAGGGGCAACACGAGTGTACAACTCTCTCCCCGTAACACACAAATAGTAATCACACACACACACACACACACACACACACACACACACACACACACACACACACACACACACACACACAAAATATCAAAATATCAAAATAACAACAAATGCACCAAAATATCACGATAATCTAAATATGAGGAATGAAGATGGTGTTTGTTTGTTTGTTTCTCGATCAGGGAGACTATGCTGACGAGGGAGTGGCAGTCCCGCCCGGCAGCCGTGATCCCATGAGTCGGCGGTGACCGCGACGAGCGTGACCGCCTGCTCGCGCTGCCTCATTGACGAGGGCGCCGTCACGGCTCAGCCCCCTCCGTCCCGGTGACACGCCGTCGAACATACCCCGCCCCGCCCCGCGCGCCCGCGCCCCCACCCCGTCGGCTAGCCCCACCTCACACCCCCCTGGCCACGTAACACACGACCTCGACACACGAGCACCAAGCCTTACGTCACTAGGCACGTCACGACCCTCTGAGGGCTCGCTGGGGATGCTGTGGCGGCGACCTGCGACCTCGTCGGCGCGGAGGTGGTGACCCGCGGCCCGGCCGGGGCAGGTGGGGCGTGGTGACCTGGGCGGGGTCGTGTGTGACACACACGCTCACACACACACACACACACACACACACACAATCGGCACCAGTCATGACTCACAGGGAGGCCCTGGCTGGCTAACTGGCGCAACACCTCACCAGCGGCAGCGTCCCGCCACCGCCGCTCCCTCACAGCTGCTGTTCCTTGTTGCCCCGGCGTCAGGAGGGCTCCTACTGACACTAAGGCATCTACTGACACTAGGGCCTGCTGACACTAGGGCAACTACAGGCACTGGTTCAAGTGACTCCATGCACTACTTCAAGTGACACTAGTGCCGACTGGGACATGACACAATGCTAAGACATGGCTCCTACTGACATAGACACCTGCAGGGACATGGCACCTACTGACATAGACACCTGCAGGGACATGGCACTTACTGACATAGGCACCTACAGGGACATGACACCTACTGACATAGGCACCTGCAGGGACATGGCACCTACTGACATAGGCACCTGCAGGGACATGGCACCAACTGACATAGACACCTGCAGGGACATGGCTCCTACTGACATAGACACCTGCAGGGATATGGCTCCTACTGACATAGGCACCTGCAGGGACATGGCTCCTACTGACATAGGCACCTACAGGAACATGGCTTCTACTGACATAGGCACCTACAGGAACATGGCTTCTATTGACATAGGCACCTGCAGGGACATGGCACCTACTGACATAGGCACCTGCAGGGACATGGCACCTACTGACATAGGCACCTACAGGAACATGGCTTCTATTGACATAGGCACCTACAGGAACATGGCTTCTATAGACATAGGCACCTGCAGGGACATGGCACCTACTGACATAGGCACCTACAGGAACATGGCTTCTATTGACATAAGCACCTACAGGAACATGGCTTCTATTGACATAGGCACCTACAGGGACATGGTACCTACTGACATAGGCACCTGCAGGGACATGGCACCTGCAGGGACATGGCACCTACTGACATAGACACCTGCAGGGACATGGCACCTACTGACATAGACACCTGCAGGGACATGGCACCTACTGACATAGGCACCTGCAGGGACTTGGCTCCTACTGACACTGGGAGAGAAAGAGACACACACACACCCTTGGATCATTCCTCCTGATGACTAGTTGTCACAGGAATATACACTACAGTGTCAGCAAGATGTGAAGCCCACATGAACTAACTCCTCTCCAGGATGAATATACGGTACTGTCCACACACACTTATACTTACAACAGTGTAGTGTCCAAACCGTGACACATGTGGAATTATACTCACACACTTACACTTACAAGTGTGGTGTCCATACCGTAATACATATGGAGACATACTCACACACTTACAACAGTGTAGTGTCCACACAGTGACACATGTGGAATCATACTCACACACACTTACACTTACAATGTAGTGTCCACGCCGTGACACATATGGAATTATACTTACACACACTTATAACAGTGTAGTCTCCACTACACACATGGACTCACACTCACACACTTACACATGCAGGAGCAGTGTCGTGTTCACTCCACGATAAATATGAGCACGTGCGCCCCACACCTGTGGTCGCCCTAGACATCGAACCCCTCTCATACAGCACAGACCACAGCTCGCCCCCCCCCCACACATCCATTCCTTCCTCCCTCCCCTCAACATCATGATGAGGACCTATCTCCCACAGTGCCTCCCACAGCAAAGGACCCCCCCCCCCACAAGCATTGCGCCCCCCCGCCCCTCCACCGCCACCCTCACCGCCACCCAGGCCGCCCTGACTACCGTGGTACCCACAACACAGACCAGTGACTTCCAACCTGCCCTCGTTCAGCGCGCACAAAAACTGCCCCGTCCACTCCGGGTTTAAGGGTCTGGACGACCTGCATGGGTGCACGGTAGGGGTGCGGCAGGGGTTGGGGGGTCGGCAGAGACGAGGCTTGGTAATGCGAGGGTGGTGGGGGGGAAGCTGGGGTCAGATGCAGTGGAGGTAGACAGGAAAGCAAGATGACAGAAGACCAATGGTCTCTTCCGAGACTATCTACCGGAAGACCATCACAGTATGATATATATATATATATATATATATATATATATATATATATATATATATATATATATATATATAAACGCCCATATATACACATATGCATACACAGACATATACATATATACACATGTACATATTCATACTTACTTGCCTTCATTCACACGTATATATATATATATATATATATATATATATATATATATATATATATATATATATATATATATATATACTCGAGAACCGAAAAGTTCAACTAACTTCAAGTAAACGTGCGCGCCAGACAGTTGGCGTGTCTGTCGCCGGCTCCCACGGAACGTGCAGACCCGCATGGATGAACGAGAAGTGTGCAGGAACAAATGATCAGTGTGAACGGAGGGATGTGGCAACAACCTTACTTTTATTACGAGTCGATTTCGACGTATCAGCTGAGAGCTGAAATAAAAACACCTCCAAAGGGGGTAGTGCGTGGGAGATAGAAACGTTAAGGAAATTAGCCTTAGCAACAGGAGGTTCCGAATTATATAATAAGATTCAAATGTTATTGCCGTAGGTACCACGCCATGATGGAGAGGAAGAGGAGGTGGTGAGCTCCCGACCTCACACAATGGCAGTAGGTCTCATCCAGCCGCTGCAACTCCTACTATATATCAATACAAGATATATGACACAGATAAACAATGCCGTCGAGCAGTTAAAGAAAAAATAAAAGTCGAGCATTTAAAGAAAAAATAAACGTTTCCTGTGTATCTGCCGCTCAAATCCATGTGTAATACCTTCACTAATTACCTCCGTCTGTCTTATCACTGGCACCTTTCTCTGTACCGTTCAAACTTCACGAGTGCGAAATGTTATTGCAAATAAGCTCCTGTTGAAATATTCAGTCACGAATAGAAATTCTCTTTCCTGCTGGTTTTGTTACCTTAAAAAAAAAAAAAAGAAAAAAAAGAATCCAATAATGGATGGAGTTATTTCCTACATTTATATAACAGAAAATGGCAGAATGTGTACCGTGTTGATATGAAATTATGGATGGATGCAAACCTACTACTGCATGGGTAGAACCTGACTTTTAAAAACTATACTTCCAAGTCTGGTTAATGATCTCACCAATTATCTGGTTCCACATAGACTTATTTTAAACGATATAAACTTCAGTATACATGCAAGCTTTAACGCACAGTATCGTAACATAACGTAATATAATTCAAAGTCAAACTATCACATTTTTCTAAAAAAAAAATATACAATGAAAAGGAAGCGAAACTGCGAAATTTGTCTACAAAGATATGGGCACAAATATCCCTAGAATCACTGCGAATTTCTAGATATTTTAACAAAACACCGGAATTACGAAACGTACAGAAATGTAATATTCGCAGGTGCACATAATCGTAAGCCTAGCTACACCGCTGCTATGGTCCAAGCGGCAAAAAAGGCGTAGAGTTAGATACATAATACGTAAAGGAAATCGTAGTCACATCGAACGGCTGAGGATAATGTCACTATCAACTATATATATATATATATATATATATATATATATATATATATATATATATATATACATATATATATATATATATCCCTGGGAATAGGGGAGAAAGAATACTTCCCACGTATTCCCTGCGTGTCGTAGAAGGCGACTAAAAGGGGAGGGAGTGGGTGGCTGGAAATCTTCCCCTCTCTCTCTTTTTTTTTTTTAATCTTCCAAAAGAAGGAACAGAGAAGGGGGCCAGGTGAGGATATTCCCTCAAAGGCCCAGTCCTCCGTTCTTAACGCTACCTCGCTAATGCGGGAAATGGCGAATAGTATGAAAGATATATATATATATATATATATATATATATATATATATATATATATATATATATATACACATAATGACATTCCCCTAACAGGAAGCCCCCATTATAAACATGAATTAAAAGAAGCTGGAAAATGCGTTTGTCTGTAGGTGTCCGAAGAATATAAACTAATAATCGAACTGTCTCCATTGGGAAGCCTTCCTGTTTCTGCAGCCGATGCCAACACTGGCTCTGCCCCGCCTGTGACGTCAGCTAACTGACGGGTTGGTGGTCTAGAGCAGGTGTGTAAATGTTATTTCTTAAAGGACAAACTCCACCACGAAAGGCAAGAACTGGGCCATACCTGCTCACTGTGTCTAAAGTTTTATTCAAACTACGGCACTCAATTACAATCCGTTAACGGGGCTTTCCGATCAACGTAAACACAAGACAATAACTGCTAAGATAATACGTTTACGAGGCTTTCCGATCAACGTAAACACAAGTCAAGACAATAAATGCTAAGATTATATCTACTACTACTATGGGTCAGTTTGGTAACGATTTCCGACGTGTTCTGTCCGAAATTAAGATATTAGTCATAACCCGACCACCACCACCACCGCACCGCAGGCAGGCAGTCACGCAATGAGACTACCTTCACTTAACAATGGATCAAAGGGCGCTTTCTAAACCGATGCTCAACAGCTGACATCTTTGTTTTTTTTTTTTTCAAATCGTTGGTCTAATTCACAAGTTGTGATATCAAAATGTTCTGTACTAAATCAGTACTTACAGAATGATACCATCATGAAAAAAAAAAATTATGTAGGCTCGTCATTCATAAGAAAGCGATGTTAATATTAATTCTGTACAGCTGTTCAAGCATATATATATATATATATATATATATATATATATATATATATATATATATATATATTGGCCAAGACAATCACGTGTTTACCAAATGGCGTCCTAGCTACGTCTCTTCGTTGTATATCAGCTTTTATATTTTCTTCGTGTATCTCCCCTGATGATGTGATTACTACACGAAAGTGCACTTGAGAACTTATCGTGTTTCATTTTCCCCCGTGGACTCATAGGAATATACTTGATCACACGCAAAATTGTGATCCTTTCCATCATAAAACCACGAGGAAAATGAAACACGGTTTATGCTGTGGTTTCGGTGCATTATTACATGACAGCTAGAGACTGAGTGTGAACGAATGTGGCCTTTTGTCCTTTCCTAGCCCTACCTCGCGGGGGGAGGGGGGGATGCTATTTCATGCGTGGCAGAGTGGCGACGGGAATGAATAAAGGCAGCAAGTATGAATTATGTACATGAGTATATATGTATATGTCTGTGTATGTATACGTTAAAATGTATAAGTGTGTATATGTGAGTGTGTGGACGTGTATGTGGGTGGGTTGGGCCATTCTTTCGTCTGTTTCCTCACGCTACCTCGCTAACGCGGGAGACAGCGACAAAGTATAATAAACAAACATAAATAATATATATTTATATATATATATATATATATATATATATATATATATATATATATGAAATATGAGAAAAAACTACTTCAAAAAGAAGGGAAAGAGGAAGGAATCAGGTGAGATTTCTTTCGTGTGAAGGCCCAGTCGTCTGTTCCTGACGCTACCTCGCTATTTGCCAAACAGAGAACAAGTGTAAAAGAGATGCATGATGACTAATGATAATCACGCCCTGGGAAACCGTGACGTTTCATCATTTTCCATGTCTGCGGGCAATTATTTTCAGGTGCACCGACTTATCATCAACGAATGTGTCAACCGCATCGGAGTTGACGAAATCAAACTTCTATCACGTTTGCTCAATATCGCTCATGGCACCAGTCGGGCTACGTGTCTAGTTAGTCATGTTTCTGGTTCATATATTTTTCTTTATTTATATATATATATATATATATATATATATATATATATATATATATATATATATATATATATATATATATTATTTTGCTTTGTCGCTGTCTCCCGCGTCAGCGAGGTAGCGCAAGGAAACAGACGAAAGAATGGCCCAACCCACCCACATACACACGTATATATATATATATATATATATATATATATATATATATATATATATATATATATATATATATATAAAGGGATGAGATGCGGTGGCGGCAGCAAGGGTGACGGTCCAGGTCGGTTCTTGCAACATTCCCGGCGAGTCATCGACCATCGAGGTGGCGCGATCTAACATGGTTCCCAACCTACCCTGCTGCACCTAGCCTATGCCGCCGACGCCAGACCTACTCTTCTAACTTACATTACTCCATTTACACATCATCAACGAATCTTCGTCAATTTACCATCGGCAAATACGAGTACTAGTACTCCATGCCATAACTAACGCTATCAGGGTGTTCCACCACGCTCTGAAATCATCACCCGTGCAGTAAGAAGCTCGGATCCGGTCTGTAAAATTCAGCCTGGAACCACTACAGTTACTGTCCCCCTGATGCCCACGGGTCTCCCTGCCACATGCATGGCGAGAACTGGTCTCCTGCAACATGCACTGGAAGAACGCCTCACGCAGCATCCACTCCAGGACTCCCCAACCGTCAAGAACAGCTGGGTTACCACACGCTGACTTTTATCCAGGACAAACAAGGTTTATATATATATATATATATATATATATATAAGGAGTGATATATTCTTTAAGAATATATATATTATACCTAACTAAACAGCAAACCAATGTAATCGAATTTTCAGTTTGGTCAAACATTTAACCAACTGCACTTGGGCTACCCTTGTGACCGGAGTAAAGCCAAATAAATCTAACCAGATTAAGGTGGTTTGGTGTAGTACGGGCAATGGATTCTGAAATAACCAAAGCATCTGTCCATTATGCTAAGGTACAAAATTTATATGTATATACCAAATGGCCCTGGGAGTGAGTGAGGACTTTTTAAGTTCACGTCCATTTCAATCCATTAAACGCTCGTGCTAATGTCCGTAATTACTTCCTTTACGTCCAGAGATACATAGTGTAAACTGAAGGCTTGAGAGAAATCGGACGTACAAAGTGGATGTATATGTCAAGTTTAATTACCCAGGTTAAGAGCTTGGGTCCGAGCTGCCTGGCTGCCGCTACCACCGCCGGCCCGCCCCCGCGGGCGGAGCAGCACAACACTGCATCATCTCCTGCTTCCCTCTCCCTCAGGCCCACACCACGCACTCCCACCTCACACGCACCTAGCACACGTACTTCCTAGCCTGTGATGTCGCCTTGGTTTACACGTAGGCGATGTTAATTCGGTGCAGTAGGAGAACGAACATGATGGGGTAGGTGGGTGGCCAAGTCCGGCAACAACGCCAGGGGTGAATGTTTCCTGTGTGAGAGCGACTCGCACGCCCTCTCTCCGCTGCCCTCCTGCCTTCGCCAACACTTACCCATCCACCCCCTCAACTTCTCACGACCTCCCGAACAAGTTAACCATAGTGCGAACTAGACCATTTTTTTTCGACTCCCTCTCCTTCACAATGTCGACAATATTTCTTTTTCTCTAACCTGGAAAGACAAAAGAAATAATGCATAACAAAAGAGCACGTCGGCAACTGGCTTCCCTCACAATGACAGTTACGAGGAAATCAGCGGTGCGCGACGCAGGATTCAAAAATCCCCGAAAAAAAAAAAAATTGTTCGTGTTTCCCGTTACTTGTGTCACGTCCAACGTGTAGAAAGTGGTAACCCCGGCCGCGGGTCACTTTGGAGTTGTTGACCAGGAAATTCTCAATGTTCACAGGGAACAAACAGACAATCTCACCGCTTTTGCGTCGAGTGTTTTCAACTCGCAGCGCAACGGAGATCACGAAAGTTACTTCGGGAGAGAAAATGAGAGAGATTTTGGTATACAATATGAATCTTACTGGAGAGTCATGGACGCGAAAGTAACGAAGCGAGTGCATATGTGTTGCACTTACGACACGTCGTAGAAGCGACACTTCTCTGGCAAAGGTCAGGAGGTACGTAGGTGTGGCGGTGGTCGAGTTTTGCCACACTGGATCACGTCGTCGGATACACACCGACTACCGGTGACAAAGCCGCCAATAAAATGAAAGTTTGCGGCGAAACGAGTGAGTCAGGTGTGTGTGTGTGTGTGTGTGTGTGTGTGTGTGTGTGTGTGTGTGTGTGTGTGTGTCAGCTGGTTTTTGTAACTTGGGTTTTTATTGAGCTCACCAACAAGCTGATCTCCACATACCTGACACATTGCACTTTAACTTACATTCAACTCCTTGAGCACGACGTAGCGGCCCTCTGGCAGGATGGGCTGACCTTGCCAGAACTGACCCTTGGTTTATATAAGGTTAGAGGTCAGGTCATCATAGCCAGCCGGAGTCGTACCGACATGCTCAAGTGGCTAAGGTCTTATGTGTATAAAGCCTAGGTGGGGTTACCGGCCATCCACGCCAGTGTTTTACTTCCACAAAAGCCTTGACGATAATATTCTACCTTGACGACCTACCGTGTCAAAAATCTTCGACAATAAGCCACCCTGACGACCCACAGGGTCAAAAATCTTCGACTACAATAGTCTACCTTGACGACCTACCGTGCCAACCAACCGTCAAAAGAAATTCGTCAGCATCTTGATGGCTAGAATGACTCCCATCAATCCCCTTCTCCCCCCCCCAACCTCATATTCCTCTTCTCCCACGTGTGTGTGTGTGTGTGTGTGTGTGTGTGTGTGTGTGTGTGTGTGTGTGTGTGTGTGTGTGTGGAGCAAACAGGAAAGTAAAACAGATCCCACTTCCACAAAACACCACGAGCGGATTACCACCAGACCCAACCACCAACACGATCATAACACCGGGCCGCGTTCTTAGAGCTACGTCCGTGTCGGGAAATACAAACCTCCCATAATAAGACCTGAGTGGGAGGGAGGGAGGGTGGGTTAAACGGAACGACCACCTCACCTCCTGCAGGAACGGTACCGCTCTACCACACCGGCCCGGGATCATAGCTTACCCCCCCGTCAACGGGAAGATGCATCAATATGCTGTTTCCTCCTACAGTGGGTCGGGAAGGGAGCTGCAATCCTCATGATGCCGGGAGTAAGTGCGTGAAGACTGAGGTGTACAAGGCCGAGGCTCCTCTCGAAGAAGGGTTCTGGCTGGGGCTCCGCACTGCAGAAAAGCCATCCATCCACCTGTGTCACTGTGCAGCGCTGGGTGAGGCTCTACACTGGAGAAAAGCCATACATCCATTTGTGCCTCTGTACAGTGCTGGGTTAGGCTCCATATTGGGGAAAAGCCATACGTCCATCTGTGGCTCTGTACAGCGATGGGTGAGGCTCTACAATAAAGAAGAGCCTATACACCTGCCTGTGGCTCTGTACAGAGATGGGTGACACTCTACAACTGTAAGTGAACCATGCATGTGGCTCTGTGCAGAGATGGGTGAGGCCCTACAACTGTAAATGAGCCATGCATGTGGCTCTGTGCAGAGATGGGTGAGGCTCTACAACTGTAAATGAGCCATACATCCACCTTTGTGGCTCTGAACAATGATGGGTGAGACTTCATCTTCACAGTCTTCTGTTACCATTCCCTCACGGTAATGAGCGACCCTCGTCCTACCATGATGCTGTCCAGCCATGTGTTGCTCCATGACACATGGGATACGTACCCGTGCGATGCGAGACAAAATTTATGTACTGGATTGAGAGCGGATCTAACGACTGACAGAGTGACGGACAGAAAGACAGACCCACATACAGACATAATGACAGACAGGTGTTACATACAGACAGACAGAATGAGACATGTGATGTAAATTAAATACAAAAATTGCTACATATTAGACACATAAAAATATACAAACATTACAGATACATGGACAGACAGACAGACTCGTTACCAAAGACAGAGAGACAGGTAACCCTAAATTCGTGCAGTGTGGTTCCCATCATCAACTTCATGAAATCAGTGCCCGTGTTCGGAACCCGGCCTTCCTGGCTTTGAAACCCTGGGCTCCAAGACTGGAGCGCGGCTCCCTTCCCATCCTGTACCAGGGGTGAGGGGCTAAGGGGGGAAGGGGGGTGTTCCACCCCACCCATTCCTCCCAACGCCACAACCTGTTACCTGTTGGTTCTCGGCAACAGGTGGAGGATGTATCCGACCACAACCCATAACTCAAAACCCCCTTAAACACCCTCCAAGACGTACTGTTGCTTGGCACACGGTACACCAAGGCACCAAAGGCTGACAGGGTCAACGTGACGACGACACACACACACACACACACACACACACACACACACACAACCAGCTGTTGTGAGTAATGGTGACGTCAGCGGCCACAACAGCCATGGTTATCAATTACATTGCTGGCGGACGCGAGTCTTATCTTTCCATTCCTCGCATGTCAGAGATAACAGGAAATTCCAGCTTGGCCGCAGCGCCACAGCCATACCTCCACTGCACAGTTAGTTGTATTCAGCGCTACACACACACACACAGAACACACACACACACACATCAACAAGGAAGCAGGCAGCGGCAACAGCAGAATGCATATTGAGGATTGAACTTCTTAAAAGAATGTTTATTGTACATCTCGAGGCTTTCAATACCTTCTAAATACATCTTAGGCTTTAAAATATTTCTAAATACATCTTGAGGCTTTCAATAACTTCTAAATGCATTTTGAGGCTTTCAAACACTTCTACATACACCTTGAGGCTTTCAATAACTTCTAAATACATCTTTAGGCTTTCAAATATTTCTAAATGCATCTTGAGGCTTTCAATGACTTCTAAATACACCTTGAGGCTTTCAATAACTTCTAAATACATCTTGAGGCTTTAAAAAACTTCTGAATACATCTTGAGGCTTTTAAAAACTTCTAAATCCATCCTGAGGCTTTCAATAACTCTAAATCCATCCTGAGGCTTTCAATAACTTCTAAATACATCTTGAGGCTTTCAAAAACTTGCTAAATACATCTTGAGGATTTCAATAATTTCAAAATAAACGCTGAGGCTTTCAAAAACTTCAAAATACATCTTGAGGCTCTCAAAAACTTCTAAATACACCTTGAGGCTTTCACAAACTTCTAAAGAGTGTTAATGCAACAGACGCCAAATTTAATTCATATAAACACTATGCTATTATTCCTTCCCCGACAGCATTAAACTACAGAGGAACCGCAGCTCGTTCTGGGATCAAGTCCCCCTCTGTTCAATCGGGCTGTTGGGGGCGGCAGCGGATCACAGGACTACGAAACAACCACATTCTAGAAGGCTGGCTGGTCTGGCACACATAACAGGTACTACTTCTGAACATTTCTACATTTCTCCACTAAATATAAAACAGATAACTATAGTTTATATACTATTTAGATAACTAAATAGTGTATATGTGTATATATATATATATATATATATATATATATATATATATATATATATATATATATATTTTTTTTTTTTTTTTTTTTTTTTTTTTTTTTTACTTTGTCGCTGTCTCCCGCGTATTGCGAGGTAGCGCAAGGAAACAGACGAAAGAAATGGCCCAACCCCCCCCATACACATGTACATACACACGTCCACACACACAAATATACATACCTACACAGCTTTCCATGGTTTACCCCGGACGCTTCACATGCCTTGATTCAATCCACTGACAGCACGTCAACCCCTGTATACCACATCGCTCCAATTCACTCTATTCCTTGCCCTCCTTTCACCCTCCTGCATGTTCAGGCCCCGATCACACAAAATCTTTTTCACTCCATCTTTCCACCTCCAATTTGGTCTCCCTCTTCTCCTCGTTCCCTCCACCTCCGACACATATATCCTCTTGGTCAATCTTTCCTCACTCATTCTCTCCATGTGCCCAAACCATTTTAAAACACTCTCTTCTGCTCTCTCAACCACGCTCTTTTTATTTCCACACATCTCTCTTACCCTTACGTTACTTACTCGATCAAACCACCTCACACCACACATTGTCCTCAAACATCTCATTTCCAGCACATCCATCCTCCTGCGCACAACTCTATCCATAGGCCACGCCTCGCAACCATACAACATTGTTGGAACTACTATTCCTTCAAACATACCCATTTTTGCTTTCCGGGATAATGTTCTCGACTTCCACACATTTTTCAAGGCTCCCACAATTTTCGCCCCCTCCCCCACCCTATGATCCACTTCCGCTTCCATGGTTCCATCCGCTGACAGATCCACTCCCAGATATCTAAAACACTTCACTTCCTCCAGTTTTTCACCATTCAAACTCACCTCCCAATTGACTTGACCCTCAGCCCTACTGTACCTAATAACCTTGCTCTTATTCACATTTACTCTTAACTTTCTTCTTCCACACACTTTACCAAACACTTAAACAGTTTCTCACACACACACACACACACACACACACACACACACACACACCTATATATATATATATATATATATATATATATATATATATATATATGGGAATATATATATATATATATATATATATATATATATATATATATATATATATATATATATATATATATATATAGGTGTGTGTGTGTGTGTGTGTGTGTGTGTGTGTGTGTGTGAGAAACTGTTTAAGTGTTTTTTTTAAATCACAATTTCTTTATCGTGTTTCAAGGAAGTTTTACACACACACACACACACACACACACACACACACACACACACACACGAGCAGTCATAATCCCAATCTTGGGACCACTGCTCCCAAACCTGGACATGTTGGCGGATTATCGCAAAGTCTTGAGATAAGGTGAAAATCGGGGATTGCATCAGCTTACAAGGGGACCTATACAAAGTCCAAAGCCTCTCTGACAAACGGCCGATGAAATTCGACCGAGAGTAAATAAATACAAAGTTGAGAATGTAGGACTGAGAGAGAGAGAGAGAGAGAGAGAGAGAGAGAGAGAGAGAGAGAGAGGAGAGAGAGGTCCCCGGGTGCAATCACTCTCAAGCAGGAAATAAGCTTCAGGAACCTGTTTGTAAGAGAGAGAGAGAGAACACTTGTGGAGTCGGCATTGTGCCCAACCTATCGCCTGAGCTCCACATAAGGAGAACTGATGACACACACACACACACACACACACACGAAATTCTTCAGCTGACAAATGTCACAACAACGATTTACAACGAGTTACGTGCAGGGCTTAGGACGTGTTCGGCAAAAGAAAGCCACCACGTACACCGCCATGCTAAAACCGGCGCTCCTCAAGTCTGTGGCCCCAACGCACGTAAGTACAAGAGAGGCACAAAGACCTCAATCAGAGAGTGAGAGAGGGGTGGTGTAGGTCCTGAGGACAGTACCAATGACAGTACCTGAATTATGGAAAACGAGCTACAGAGAGAGAGAGAGAGAGAGAGAGAGAGAGAGAGAGAGAGAGAGAGAGAGAGAGAGAGAGAGAGAGGTGAGTGCGCGCTGACCATGGACTGAGGCAAGAGCACACAAAAGGGCGGCGACCCGATCACTCGCAGCCTTCGGAGTGTCTGAACCAGTCTGATTCCGTCGACAAGCGACCAGGTCTACGGGGTGACGGAGCGAGACGCTCAGGAGACGTGCCCGTTGGAGAGGACGGAGGGAAGCACCGCTCCAGCAGCAGGGCGGGTGGGTGGGTGGAAGACGACACGAGCAAACCATGCATGCGGCGCAATGGTGAACGAAGGCAGTGCGCGCAAGTACAAGGAGGCTGGCTGACTGCAGACACAGTGCATGAGACGGGGCCGCACGAGTGTTTAATATATACTCCCGACTCCGGGACGTACTGTACAAATTCTACACTAAACATTACTTCAATTAATTAAAAATGAAATACACTATACACAGACCCGATTTGCCACGAAGGTAAAACAGCAATGGTCAGCATATCACTCGATTAAATGGAGCCCATTAATCTGTCAGGGGATTGGATACGATACGACCCCCCACGACAGCCCATTAATCTGTCAGGGGATCGGATACGAACGACCCCCCCACCACGACACTGCAGCGGCCACACCCACCATCACTAAGATTGGCTTAAGGTCAGGCGAGGCCAGTCAATGACCCTGAAGGAGGAAGGGGGGGACAATCACAACACTGATCTTCCACGCCCTTCAGCACGACGGTACGACGACCCCCGAGCATGACGGTACGACGACCCCGAGCACGACGGTACAACGACCCCCGAGCACGACGGTACGACCCCTCGAGCACGACGGTACGACCCCCGAGCACGACGGTACGATTTCCCCCCCCACCGAGCACGACGGTACGACCCCTCGAGCACGACGATATGACCCTCGAGCACGACGGTATGACCCTTAAGCACGACAGGACGACTCGTGGGTATGATGTTGGGGGGTGGGGGGTCGTCAAAGCAAAGGTCAAAGCCGGCTGGTGTGTCAACAACGTGCTGACCTGGATGGTGTAAAATGGTTCGTGGGGAGTGAGGTCACCACTTCATCACTCCTTCGTCAGGAAGCTCATCACTCCTTCGTCAGGAAGGTCTTAATACTAAATGATAACAAGAACGAGTCAAGGAAAAATGTCTAACACAGGATGTGTGATCAGAGACAGACAGACAGACCTCAGCACTGTGCTGGAGTAGTTACGTAAATAGGTGGAGGAGGAACAAGGAAGAGGTGAGGTAAACATGAGGAGGAAGAGAAGAGAAGGGAGAGAGGGAGGGGCTTGGGTGCTGGGAGACCTTAAACGTGACGTCACATAAGATTACCCAGCGAGGATCGAATGGGTGGACGATGGTAGTAGGGCTTCCCAACCACCACGACCGACCCTCCAGACACACACACACACACACACACACACACACACACACACACACCTGAACTCACGAACGTCTACACAACCTCACACAACCTCCTGTCTTCTGAACCGCACTTGTACGTCTCTCCCGCCTGGTCTTCCTCCCCATCCAACCACCCCACAACAAAAGACTACGAGAGTAAGTGCAGAAAAGAGCACACAAGATCATTCTCTCTCTCTCTCTCACATTACATATCAAGATGCGCTTAACACACCGGCGCCTCCCATCTCTTTCCAACCACCTGCAACATACCGACAGCTCTAAGAAGAAGCCAATGAACCTCCCTCACCACCATTAACACCTGCCACCAGAGATCCCTCATCCCTGGGTTGACGTTCGGTACCACAGCTGCCTCGAGCTCGTACAGGCCGCTACAAGAACAGTCTCATCCAAACTGATGTGAACTTCATTCATGAAATAATCAAAACTTCTTTTTTTTTTAAAGATGGAAGCTCCGGTCACGGGACAAAAGTTAACATCTAGGGAAGACCTGAACTGGGATACGATAATATTAAGGACAAGGAAAAACAAAAGGAGGGAAAACATTATTTAAGAATTTTGGAGGAAATACAAAATCTACCTTCTAAAAAGGGACAGGTCACAGTTGTAGGGAAAGACGTGACGAGGTAGAGAGTTCCAAGAATTCCCAGAGTAGGGAAAGAAACAAGATATCATAAGCGGAGGGACTGTCAGAAGTGGAGGACCTGACGGAAGTGGAGGGCCTGACGGAAGTGGAGGATCTAACGGAAGTGGAGGACCTGACGGAAGTGTCGGACCTGACGGAAGTGGAGGATCTAACGAAAGTGTAGGACCTGTCGAAAGTTGAAGACCTGACAGAAGTAGAGGACCCGACGTAAAGTGGGGGACCTGACGAAGGAGGACCTGACGGAAGTGAAGGGTCTGACAGAAGTGGAGGACCTGTCGGAAGTTGAGGACCTGACGGAAGTGGAGGACCTGACAGAAGTGTGGGACCTGACGGAAGTGGAGGACCTGACAAGTGTGGGACCCGACGGAAGTGGAGGACCTGACGAAGGAGGGGGACCTGACGGAAGTGGAGGACCTGACGTATGTGGAAGAATGCAGTGCTGAGTCGTCATCGCACTGGTGCGCATGGGTCTCTGTTGGCGGAAAAGCGGGTCGTGACAGGAAGGAGGGAAGGAGAGCGTGGGAGCCAGGAAACAGTAACGCTGAGGGACGGTGCGGCTGATAATGAGAGAGAGAGAGAGAGAGAGAGAGAGAGAGAGAGAGAGAGAGAGAGAGAGAGAGAGAGAGAGAGAGAGGCAGGTCCATCCATCCAACAATTACGGACATAGAGTGGCCAGAGGGCGAGGGTGGGGAGGGGGAGGCCCTTAGCTACGAGGGAAGAAAAGCGCGAGAGAAAGAGAGGAAAGTCCAAAAAAAGAAAGAGAGGGAAGCTTGGAGATGAGAACCTGAGGCCAAACCTTGCCGGAAAGGCTTTCGACACACCGAGGGCCAACAGCATAGGATCCTCCTCCCATGAGATGATGACGAGACATCAGTAAGATGGGTCAAGACACCAGCGGCGGATCTCCTCCAGCGAGAGCCACATTAATGACCCAGAGACAAGACTGTAGGAGATTCAAGGGGGGAGGGGGGTGTCTACTACGTAGAAAATGGGAGTTGAGGAAGGACTCAAAGGAAAGATTATAGATGGAGCAAAAAGTCACAAGCAACCCGGACGATACAGATGGACGGGCTAGCACAGCAGCTCTCTTCGGCCAATGTTGGCCAGAAGGAAATTGTTCTGTGGTGTATTTCTTTTATCTTTCTTTTTAAACTGAGGCGGAACACACGCGCAAGCGCACACTCAGAGGCACACTCCTTGAAAGACACGAGGATACACAAGATGCCATCTGGTCCAAGCGGCTTGCATGTGTCCAGCCCGTCTGTTTAACACCCGTCCTCCTCCTCCACCACCCAACCCTAACATCCCCCACTCCCACCCTCCTCCGCTCTTTGTCATAGCCACACGCTGTAATGAGCATTTCCTCCGTACATGTTAAAAGTCTTCCGCTGTAGTTCGTGCAATTATATACAAATAATAATAATAATGATGATAATAATAATAATAATAATAATAATAATAATAATAATAATAATAATAATAATAACAATAATAAGAAGAAGAAGCGGAAGTAGAAGAGGAAGAGGAAGACGAAGAAGAAGAAAAAGGAGAAGAAGAAGGTCATTATCATAATTATCATTAACATCATTGTTGTCATTATCATCATTATGGTAATTACCATCACTACCATTATTGTTGTCATCATTATATTTGTTAACTACTATCATTTACGGGCATATTTACCCAGTCTCTCTCTCTCTCTCTCTCTCTCTCTCTCTCTCTCTCTCTCTCTCTCTCTCTTGCCACACCAACCGCCAGGTTCAAAACTACCTGAACCAAGCCGGCGACATCAAGGCAGGCAAGCAGACAGACAGACAGACAGACAGACACCCTCCACACCCACCCACTACCCTCCCGAACCACCACCCACACACCACCCTCCCCCAACCCTCCTCCTCTCCCCCCGACATGGTATATCCCCCTCCCCTCCCCCACACACCCCATAACTCATGAGGTGATGCACGACAACACAGTACGGACCAGAGGCCTCCGCCTGCCACCCCTCGTGGCCTCATAACCCCTCATGACTGGGAGAGGAGGAGAGCAGCAGCAGCAGTGCCAATACCGAGAGAGAGAGAGAGAGAGAGAGAGAGAGAGAGAGAGAGAGAGAGAGAGAGAGAGAGAGAGAGAGGTGACATCCCACACCGAGGGGAAACAAGAGGGAAGGGGGTGGGAGGGGAGAGGAGGGGGAAATCCTACCATGGAGGCAGAGGAAAGGAATGGTGACCACCAGGACAGGCCATCACAAGAGACAGAGGAAGACCTGGCCACATACGCACAGCTGGAGGTACGTGGCAGGGAGCGCGCGGTGGACGGGTCCAATATCATGCCACTGAAACATAAGCAATGGCCTACAGACGACATCGAAGTTCGCCTCCAAACCATCGAAGTCTGCCTCGTAAACTATCGAAGTTCCACTTTCAAACTACGAAACTTCACCCTCTAAACCATCGAAGTTCGTCTTATAAACCAACGAAGCTCGCCTTTAGAAAATAAAAAAAGAAAAAAACATCGAAGTTCGCATTAAAAAAAACAAAAAACATCGAAGTACGCCTTATAAGCCATCGAAGTCCGCCTTAGAAACCATCGAAGTTCCACCCTAACACTTCGCTCCATAGGACCCACACTGCACACGGGCTCCTGACGTCGCGATGCGAGGCAAAGGATAACAACCATTGCCTCAGCGACCCCCAAGGACCAGTCGACCAAGCCAGTGACCCACCCCACGAAGGACCAGCAGAACATGCCTGAGATACAGAGCCGAGAACCTCGCGGTCGCCACTGTGGAGGAGGTTAGAATGGCAGAGCATTCACCTGCTGGCAAAGCAGGGAAATCCGGGATCAGCGCATCAAACCATCCCACTTTTACTGGCCTAGCTCACCCTAGTCGCCTCGGGGGGCTTGGCTGACACTGAGTTACCGAAGCCAGATCCCCAGGATGGGGGGGGAAATGGACTGGCGTCCTAGCGGTTTTCCTTCCCTACACACCTCCTGGCTTGACCCCGGGTCTTAAAAACCCAGAGCCAGACACACTGCCAAGCCTTCACAGCTTCACCGGCCGGGGGAAGAGGGTGGTTGGAGGAGTCCAAAACGAGTTTCACTGCCAACAGCCCGGCCGTTACAGTGACGAAAGTCTGGCTCTGGCAGTGAAAACTCGTTTTGACACCTTCATCCATCCTCCCCGGCCAGTGAACTTGTGTGAAGGCTTGGCAGTGTCTGCCTCTGGTTTTTAAGACCCGGCGTCAAGCTACGTCGTTCTGAGGGGAAGAAGGACCCCGACCCCCCCTCCAATCTTCCATCTTCGTGTCGTTAACCATCTAATGATAACGGTCAATTTTCCCATCTACAACATCGATCATGTTGAAATAAGTCAAAAAAAAATGTCCCGTATAACAATTTTAGACATTTTGCATCTCTACTTCCTTCTTTCACTGCCTCATGTCATTTCTACATTCTCATTCGTATCTTTTTGATCTAATCCAATAATGGCTTTCTCCCCTCATCGCCCTGAAACCAATCAGCAATTAGCGCTAACTACTCTTACCACCGGTTATTAACGATCACTATCACTGGCCCTCGTCACCATGTTGACCATCAGCCACTTTCCCAACACTTTGAATGAAAGAAGTTAAAGTACGAAGTTAAAGTACGAGGTTAAAGGACGAAGTTGAAGGACGAAATTAAAGGACAAAGTTAAAGGACGAAATTAAAGGACGAAGTCAAAAGACGAAGTTGAAAGACGAAGTTAAAGGACGAAATCAAAGTACGAAGTTAAAGTACGAAATTAAAGGACGAAGTTAAAAGACGAGCTTAAAGGACGAAGTTAAAGGACGAAATCAAAGGACGAAGTTAAAGGACGAAATCAAATGACGAAGTTAAAGGACGAAGTTCAAAATCTGCGATAAAAACTGCAGACTTGATTTCCCCCCTCCCAAAACCACGGTACGAGCGCCATGAAGCGAAGCCACGACCAGACACCAGGAGTGGCGAAGCGACGAGGACGCAACCCAAGATATGATGAACCCAACACACAGAGAGAGAGAGAGAGAGAGAGAGAGAGAGAGAGAGAGAGAGAGAGAGAGAGAGAGAGAGAGAGAGAGAGAGAGACGAGATCA
>NC_092253.1:8542500-8635000 GCF_036320965.1 Panulirus ornatus
ACCTGAGGAGCGGCAGGGTGGGGAAGCCTCTCTCTCTCTCTCTCTCTCTCTCTCTCTCTCTCTCTCTCTCTCTCTCTCTCTCTCTCTCTCTCTCTCCGGGAAACCTCAAACGAGCTGCTCAATACATATCAAATATGCACCATTATCGACCACCCTCGCCCAGAAGCATCGACCAGGGCCGGCACACACACACACACACACACACACACACACACACACACACACAGCACTTAAATCACACGAGGACAAAATCTCACCAGAAACACAGGAGCAAATATATGTCACGGGAGGTGAGAGAGAGAGAGAGAGAGAGAGAGAGAGAGAGAGAGAGAGAGAGAGAGAGAGAGAGAGAGAGAGAGAGAGAGAGAGAGAGAGACCTGATGCTAAACCCTCTCGTCTCCGGCACATTAACAAGCCTAATCACCTCCCCCCTCCCAATTCCCGGCGTCACTCGGTGTTCATCAACGACCTAATCACCTTCATAAACAAGGCAATGACCATGTCTGTCGCGACCCATGCGTGGCTCTCACGGCGTCAGAGACACGAGTGTGAGGATCTCTCGCACTCAAATCAAGTCAAGAGAGAGAGAGTGCGTGCTTTCGCGGGGGGAGGGGGAGGGGGGATAAGGGAGTGCCTCGTTTTCGAGGGGGGGGGTGTCTGGCTGAGGTGTTGGAGGGGGGGAGGGGGAAGAAGGGGGAGGGTAGTGGATGTGGGTGTGTCAGTTTGGGGAGAGAGAGAGAGAGAGAGAGAGAGAGGGGGGGGGGAAGCTGCTCGCGATCCTATGCTGGGAAGGAGAGTATACGATGTATGCTGACGAGAGTATACGATGTATGCTGACGAAAGCGTATGTATATACTGACGAGAGTATATGGTGTATGCTGAAGGAGATCATATGGTGTATGCTGAAGATCATATGGTGTATGCTGACGCAAGCATACGGTACATTCAGACGAGAGCAGATGGTGTAGGCTGACAATAGTATAAGATATATGCTGACGAGAGTATACCGTGTATGCTGACAGTATACTATATATGCTGACAAGAGTACACCATGTATGCTGACAGCATACCATACATGCTGACGAGAGTATATGAGGTATGCTGACGGGAGTACACCGTGTATGCTGACAGAATACCATAAATGCTGACGAGAGGTTATGAGGTATGCTGATGGCGCCCGACAACACACAGGGAGGGAGCCCAGCACACAAATAGTCTCGTGACTTTCAAGCTGGACGCGCCATCTGAATGGAAAAGCTTCGGTCGCTAGGCTGGCTCTCTGCATGACGGGACCCCCGTCCCTCCCTCACTCACTCACTCCCGTAACAGGCTGCCCGCGAGCCGCCTCCGCCCCTTATGTTTCTACCTGGTGAGGGAGGAGGAGGAGGAGGAGGAGGAGGAGCAGCGGAGGAGGAGCAGCAGCAGCGGAGGAGGAGGAGTAGCAGCGGAGGAGGAGGAGGAGCAGCGGTGGAGGAGGAGGGGCTGCTGCTCCTGCTACTGCTGGTCAGTAACACGGGCGTGGTTCGGGGTATATAGGAGCAAGTGTATCGGAGAGAGAGAGAGAGAGAGAGAGAGAGAGAGAGAGAGAGAGAGAGAGAGAGAGAGAGAGAGAGAGAGGTGCATAACATCACTTCCAGCACCTCGCTCGCCCCAGATTACGTCACACCCGGCGTTCAAACGATACAAGAAGCGAGTGCCCACTTGGCGGACACCACACACCTGACACCTACACACCTGGCACCCACACACCTGACACCCACACACCTGAAACCACCCATCTGACACCAAACACCCACACACCTGAAACCACACACCTGACACCCACACACCTGAAACCACACATCTGACACCAAACACCCACACACCTGAAACCACACACCTGACACCCACATACGTGGCACCTACACACCTGGCACCCACACACCTGTCATCATCCTCCACACATCGTATAAGACAGCTAACCGGATCTCACGTTTCAAAAAGACAGTTTTCTCGACGTGGTCATTACAGCACAGACCATAAGGCGGCTCTGCTGTTACTGTCATCACGTTTTTCTTTTTATACATTTTTCATCCAAAAGACATAAATAAATTGAAAAAAAAATAAAATAGATGCGGAAATTTGATGATCCAAATTCACAGTCGATTTAATCAATAAAAATGATAACAATAATAATAACAATAATTATACTACTACTACTACTACTACTACTACTACTACTACTACTAATAATAATAATAATAATAATAATAATAATAATAATAATAACCATAATAATAATAATAATAATAATAATAATAATAATAATAATAATAATAATAATAATAATAAACGCCTGTGTATCCAAATGCTTCCGAACAGACCCTGCTGGGCTGAGGCACAGACCAGCTAGTGCGCTGGGGTACGTCCGTACACCACCCCGACACCCACAGATGCCAGCCACACTTCCGCTAACACCCTCCTCGACTGTGTGTGTGTGTGTGTGTGTATGTGTGTGTGTGTGTGTGTGTGTGTGTAATAGGTAGAAAGGCTACTCAGCGTGGAGGAAGGGCGGCAAGGCAAGCCAATCAACTACCAGCAACAGCTAAAAAGTTCACCACAACAGCCACCTACCACCACCCTGACCTCCACCACACATGTTGCTCCTCATTATGCACAGCACAGTTAATCACCCACCGTCAAGACCACTTATGTACATGGGGAGGCTCTGGGTTGGCTCCCACTACCAGCTGCTGGTTGTGCATATGGGGGAGTCGGGGGGGTCGACTGGTTCCTCTCACCCACCTACCACTAATAATGTAAGTGGGAGGGCGGATTACGTGGGCACCACTGACTTACAGGAGGACTAGTGATGTCGACGGGTTCCTCTCACCCACCTACCACTAATAATGTACGTAGGAGAGCGGATTACGTGGGCACCACTGACTTACAGGAGGAGTAGTGATGTCGACTGGTTCCTCTCACCCACCTACCACTAATAATGTACGTGGGAGAGCGGATTACGTGGGCACCACTGACTTACAGGAGTAGTGATGTCGACTGGTTCCTCTCACCCACCTACCACTAATAATGTACGTGGGAGAGCGGATTACGTGGGCACCACTGACTTACGGGAGGAGTACGTGATGAGGGAAGCTGGCCTCAGCATATACCCCGCGGTCCCACACCCCCACTACCTTAGCCTACGTAGGCGCCACAGTGTGTGCCTGGCTGCTAGCATCAAAGCTAGTTCCTAGTTCTCTTCTAGCTCGACGGATGAGGTCATATACCTACAAACTTTAGGTGTGGATGTGGGTGTGGGGAGACGCAATTCCAGACAGCCATCCCCTCCACACTAGGCCAGGGTACGCGCGAGGAAGCTTTGGATCCATTTGGTGTGCGTATCTGAGGGCGAGAGAGAGCCACGAACCATGATGCCCAACCTATGTAATAACAACCCCACTGGGGTCTGACCAAGACCCTCTGTGACACCCCCGTAACTCCCTCTCTGCGTTACAGCTCACAGGACGAGCCCAGGGTGCGCCGCCACACATCTGCCGAGGGCTACCGCCACGAACCAAATCATCTCGTACACAGAAATTCCCGAGACCAGGCCCTTGTTACACGAGTCCCGACCATCGTCGTGGGCGTGACGACACCAGCCTGGTCGAACCTCCCCAGACCTGGCGACAAAGACGGTCCACGCCACGTGGTTATTGTATAGCGCGACGTCGCTCGGAGCCAGACGCGCCCTTCAGTCAAACAGACGGGGACATTAAAGGGCTCCCCGTGCACCATCTCCCTCCTCGAAGGGTTTTTGTTTTTTAATTTTGAAGACCGTGCCACAGCAACGGCTTAGGGCACTACCGACGGGGGGTGTGTCGAATCTGGTGCAGGTGGTTGGGGGGTGCGCCAGAAGGGCGTGGGTAGCCAGGGGCGTGTGTGTGTGTGTGTGTGTGTGTGGGCCAGGGTCGCGTGAGGCAACAGACGTCCATACAGCAACACGCTGGAGGTGTACGTCCTCTTTAAAACCGTCCACGTCTCGCCCCTCCTGCATCGCAGACGATATTTGCAGCAGCACCTGCTCTCGCTACACCGACGTACACTCTCTCTCTCTCTCTCTCTTACTCCTTATCCCCAGGAACGACCTCCTCCTCCTCCTCCTCCTCTCCATCCTCAGGGACGACCTCAACCCCACCCAACTCCTCCTCTCTCTCTCTCTCCATCGTACTCCCTTCCCCTCACCAGACCCCCACGACCAAGAGACGAACCCATCCCTCCCCCACGAGACCCTGCCAGGCTAACGAGGACAACACCTGGTCATGACCACCAGCCAGCCGGCCTGCGCTCAGCCTCCTGACCTGACCATGACGCCAACCAAGGGTACGGCAGTATGACCCTCGGGTACAGCGGCTCACTCTCTGACCAGACTCGTTATGGGCCAGGCCCGGGGAGGGGGCTCTCTCGAGCCGTCGCCGTGCTCTTGGTGGTCCTCACTGGTACCACAACAACTGGTACCACACCTCTCCCACGATACCACAATAACTGGTTACCCCTCCCCCCCTCCCCTCCACACGCTACAACAACTGGTAACCCCCAGCCCCCCACCCACACTACCACAACAACTGGTACAACCTACCCACACTACCACAACAACTGGTACAACCTACCCACACTACCACAACAATTGGTACCCCCTACCCACACTACCACAACAACTGGTACCCCCTACCCACACTACCACAACAACTGGCTCCCGCTACCCACACTACCACAACAACTGGTAACCCCTACCCACACTGCCACAACAACTGGTACCCCCTACCCACACTACCATAACAACTGGTACCCCCCACCCACACAACCACAACAACTGGTACCCCTATCCACACTACCATAACAAATGGTACCCCCTACCCACACACTACCACAACAACTGGTACCCCTATCCACACTACCGCAACAAATGGTACCCCTCGACACTACATTATTAGCCTTACGTGCTAACCAACAGCACCACATCAGCCTCCGTTCATGCCAACGTACGACCTCCAGACACCAAAGGTGCGTCGGGGAAGGAGGGAGGGAGGGAGGGGAAGTCGTCAACGACCCTCTCACACTGCCACTAGGACCCCGAAGACGAACACTCAGAAAGCAGTGAGGGCGAGAGAGCACCACGCAATCCTGATATACAAAAAGAAATATCTCTTCGGTTTATATCAACTGTTACAATTCTTTCTTGTGTCTCCCCTGATGATGTGATTATTACACGAAAGTGCACTTGGGAACTTATCGTGTTTCATTTTCCCCCGTGGACTCATAGGAATGACTTGATCATACACTCAATTGTGATCCTTTCCAATATATATATATATATATATATATATATATATATATATATATATATATATATATATATATATATATATATATCTTAGCGCGGCGGGAGTACCACAGGAGGAGATCCTAACACAGGAAAGTACGTACACTCCCATACCCATCTGCGTCTCCCGCCTCTCGCATGGTGGCGTCCATAAGCACGGACAAATGGCCTCATGTGCAGACACCCACTCCCTGGCGTGTGTGTCAGGCAGAGTGCGCGGACACCACACACAGCCTGCCATGCACGGCCAAGCCCCCCCACGGACTACTTTATGGCTCACCTTGACCACTTCGCAATGCCCTGGTTCAGCCCAGTGACAGCACTTTCCCCACCAAATATATACATGTATGAGAAACTTTCGTCTACATCGAGAGGTATTCTGAACACACCTACGACGAACAAGAACACACCTACGACGAACAAGAACACATCTACGACGAACAAGAACACATCTACGACGAACAAGAACACACCTACGACGAATAAGAACACACCTACGACGAACAAGAACGCATCTACGACGAACAAGAACACACCTAAGACGAACAAGAACACATCTACGACGAACAGCAACACACCTACGACGAACAAGAACACATCTACGACGAACAAGAACGCATCTACGACGAACAGCAACACACCTACGACGAACAAGAACACATCTACGACGAACAAGAACACATCTACGACGAACAGCAACACACCTACGACGAACAAGAACACACCTACGACGAACAGGAACACACCAGCTCATTACGATAACCTCATCCACCTCCTCGACGTCTCGGAAAACACTGTTAACTGATGTTCCCCCAACACCGTACCTGCCCTGGCCTGCCCCATCCAGCCACACACACACACACACACACCTCTGGTGCCAACCAACCCTCCGCCTCCCCCGGCGTCTTCACCGTGTATCATGACTACCTGCCGTAGGTCACAGGAACTTAGAGAACAACACACACACACACACACACACACACACACACACACACACACACACACACACACAACACTGATGCCGAAGGGACGCCATACGGCGTGTGGACACACGGTATGTACCCGTCCAGGGCGAATGACGGTGGGTGGGTGGGTGGATGGGTGTGTGTGTGTGTGTGTGTGTGTGTGTGTGTGTGTGTGTGTCCCTCTTCTCATGACAATCATCTCAAGGGAAGGACAACACTTGTACTGAAGACAGCCCCATCTACATACACAGCCGACAGACAGACCCCTTCTAACCACGATACCACACACCACAGCACGTCCTCCCTCCCACGACGATATCCCACCGATAGAATCACACCAGCCGCTGCTATCGTCGGCTAAACAACCCCCCACCACCCCTCACAACAGCACAATACCCCCTGGTATCGTCGGCTACAACCCAGGGACAGTCGGAGTCACCAACACTTAACTCTCACGCTACCACCTACCACCACCAGCAGCACGGTTGTTCTACGATATCCTCCTACAGACCACGAAAGCCGTCCAGACTTAAGACATCTTTACGGGCCGGAGGTGAGAGTTCTGAGAAAGAGAGAGAGAGAGAGAGAGAGAGAGAGAGAGAGAGAGAGAGAGAGAGAGAGAGAGAGAGAGGAGAGCTTGAGAGAGAGGTGAGAGGAGAGGTGAAAGGAGAGGTGAGAGAGAGAGAGAGAGAGAGAGAGAGAGAGAGAGAGAGAGAGAGAGAGAGAGAGAGAGAGAGAGAGAGAGAGAGAGAGAGCCCATAAGGGTGAGAGTGAGGTGAGCGAGGGGTGAGAGTTACCTGGGAGAGGGTTCAGTCACCCGCCAACACACACACTCCCTAGGGGCCATGGTCTGATTGTCGTGCCCCCACGCTACAGCCAGCTCACACTGTATTATACTGTATCACATACGGTATAATACATGATGCGATTTACAGCTGTCTGTTCTACATATACAGTATAATACATGGTACGATTTGCAGCCGTGTTCTACATATAGAGCATAATACATGATCTGATTCACAGCTGTCTGTTCTACATATACAGTATAATACATGGTACGATTTGCAGCCGTGTTCTACATATAGAGCATAATACATGATCTGATTTACAGCTGTCTGTTCTACATACATAGCATAATACATGATCTGATTTACAGCCGTCTGTTCTACATATACAGCATAATACATAATCAGATTTACAGCTGTCTGTTCTACATATATAGCATAATACATAATCCAATTTACAGCCGTCTGTTCTAATCATGGAAAAAAACTGTAAACTCGCAAACAAATTACCTTCTCCATCTGTGAGCTGTAAAACAAGCATCACTCCTTGTGAGGAAAGAGGACACGTCTTACACAATATCCACAAAAAAAAGTCAATCAAACAACTACTTATTTACATGTATTGTACGGTGTAAATGGATATCGTCACTCTGTGTGTATGTGTGTGTGTGTGTGTGTGTGTGTGTAAATGCACAACGGACTGGAAACCTTAACGCGGTACTACTACTCACCGGCTGAGGGCAGTCCACCTGGCCGGCAGGAGAAGGTCCTCCAGGTGGAGGAACCGTACCACTTCAGTACCACCACCACCACACACTCCGCCTCTTGCACGGAGCCACCACCACTGTCACCACACACCACCGCCACCACTCACCACCACACTACACACACCACCACGCCACTACACTGGAGACACGGACGTAGGTGTACACACACACACAGACACAGAAACACGGAGAGTGGGAGAGGAGAGAGGAGAGCGCGTGTGTGAGTGTGTGTGTGTGTGTACTGCAGGGATCACGCGCGCTCACTACCTCCCCGTCCGCCAGCACCAGCCTGTCAAGACTCCCCAGCCACACAACCCCACCCTCCTCCTCCTCCTCCTCCTCCTGCTGACCTCCCCCAACACACACACACACACACACACACACACACACACGAGGGGTAGCAAGAATTCCCTCGTGTCAGCCACTGTCACATACATGCAAACGTTCACCTGTTTTTGAATTTACACCGCGTCAATAAGACGGGGGGGATGAGAGAGAGAGAGAGAGAGAGAGAGAGAGAGAGAGAGAGAGAGAGAGAGAGAGAGAGAGAGAGAATAGTCTCGTCGAGGAACTTCTCGTTCCAGAGAGTGGGGGAAGGGGTCCAACATCTCTCTCACCCCCACCTCTGCTCCTGCTTGGAGTGTAGCCTGGACAATGCAGGAGACCACTGGAGAAGCGTGTACACACCAGGGCAAATATCAAGCGTTTACAGTATTGATATTTTCTACGGCCAACTCCTACAATACTGACAGGTAAGAAGCACACACACGACGCACTACTACTACTACTACTACTACTACTACGACTACTACTACTACTACTACGACTTCTGCTACTGCGTTAATCTCCTGAGCACAGTGGTACGACCCTTGAGTACGACCCTTGGGTACGACGGTACGACCACTGGGCGCGAGGGTACGACCCTTGGTCACCGGTACGACCCCCTGAGCGCGTAGGTACGACCCCTTTTTGGACATGATGACCTTGAAGTCTCTGACCTCGCCCTCAATGACGCGAGGTCAAAGGCTAGGTCGATCGACCCCAGAAATCATACCGCCGTTACTCAAGGGTCGTTACGGCCGTGCTCATGGGGAGGGTGTGGTGGTTCAGAGCCCCCAGCACCCACGGGACCAACAGGCAATAAAAGGAAAACCCTACCTCCAGCTGGGGGTTCCCCTTTGGCTGTGAAATAAACACATGGTTGAGAAGTCGACAAACAGCATAATGAACATGTACTTCAAATCATCATCATCAACAAGTACAGAGATACATGCACAAATACACACACACATTACAGACACAAGCATGGATAATGAGGGCATTATGTAAGCTACAACGAGATGGAGGAAAAAGGGATCATGCAATTGCTCAAGTCTCAGTGACTTGCTTGGCCAAAGAGATGAAAAAGAGCAGTATAGACAGATATCAAATCGTGGAGACGAGACACACACAAAAACCCTCAACCATCTCTATGGCAACGTCGACTGGGAGGGGGAGACATGGAACTCAGTGGCCAGGAACCAAAACGCGTTGTGTTGAGAGGCAGGCAGGCTAGGCGACATTTGCAGTGGAGGAGCAATGAGCGCCAGGGGGGGGGGGGGGGGGAGAGTGGATGGGACCGACCTCAAGCCGTAAATACAGAAACAATAGTGTAAGAGAGAGAGAGAGAGAGAGAGAGAGAGAGAGAGAGAGAGAGAGAGAGAGAGAGAGAGAGAGAGGGAAGGAAAACCGGTGTGATGAACGATGTCATACAGCAGGGGAGTTTTGAGACGAGCAGTGGCGTGGGTGCTGACGACACTCCACAGCCAGCCAGATACCATGGTGTAGAGAGAGGAGCATGGGACCCAGTACAGCAAGACAAGAGAAACAAGGAATCCTTGAAAAAGAAAGATAAAAAAAAGAATATTGCCGACGAGACTGCTTCAAAATCCAAAACTATTATTCCATGAGTTCCATCATCAGCCACCTGTCAGCTAAGGAGCAGGTGGTGATCAGGATAAGGGAGTCGGAGGGAGATATTTGTTATGGATGATGTAAGGATATGAGAGGAACTGAAGAGCAAGTTCGAAAGTGTTTCCACAGTGGGAGACACTCCAGCACCTAACACCAGTGAGGCGGAGAGTGGGGAAGAGGTTGTGGAAATCGCTCAGATATTTAGAAGAGATATTATAAGAATATAAAAAAGGACTTGACCCATACAAGGTTCATGGTCCTCATCAAAATTCATCATTATGTACCCAAGAGAGGTGTGTGTGTGTGTGTGTGTGTGTGTGTGTGTGTGTGTGTGTGTGTGTGTGTGTGTGTGTGTACACCTGACAGACCACCTGAATTACAGTTCAAGATGTCACTGGAGAGAGAGAGGCATAGAGCCAAGGGAATGGAAAAGGGCAAATGCTACACCTATATATAAGGAAGGAGCCCAGGAACAGGAGCTGATGATACAGGCCTGTCTCCCTAACAAGCGTGGTGTGTATGGCTCTGGAAAACATGATCAGAAATCAAGTGGATGACATTATACCGGGGAGAAGTTTCCAGAGTGAGAGGCAGCATGATTTTAGGGAAAGGAGGTCATGTGTAACTAACCTCTTGACGAGAGAGTGAACTCAATCCTGGACAAAAGGGAAGGCTGGGGTGACGGACTGTCTGTTTATGGACCGTCAGGAGGCATTTGACACTCGTACTACACAGGAGGAGGATTAATGAAGCTGAAGGGGGGTAGAACTCCTTTGTGGCGAGAAGACTAGCCCCAGTGGGAGAGAACAAAGGACGCACGTCAAAGGAGCCTTTTCCAAGTGGGTTCAGGTGACCAGCGGAGTGCCACAGGGTTCGGTTCTGGGACCATTACTCTTCATCTACAAAGATGACTTGCCTGAAGGTTTAGAATCCTTCCCGAATACGATGATGCAGCAATCATGAGGGAAGTAAAAAGCGAGGAAGGTTGCCCTTAGCCTACGAGAGACTAAATTTGGTCTGAAACATGGTTGACGTAAACATCAACCCTAATAAATGTACTGAGGATGGGACAAAGCGAAGGACAGCTTCATTATGAGAAAGAAAGCTTCACGATTCTCTATGTGAGAGACTTGGAGTAAACATCGTCCCTAACCCGTCCACAGAGTCCCATATTAAGAGAATAGATCTACGGTGACCAGGTGTCTGCTGGCGAATATCAGACTAGCTTTCAGGCATAAGGACTTCAAAAAAATCATTTAGCAATCTATTCATAACCAACATAAAGCCAAAACTAGAATATGCTTCTCAGGTTTGGTCGCCGCATGTAAAGAAGCACAAAAGAAACCCGTTGAGAGAGTACAGAGAAGAGCAATAAAGATAAAGGAGGAAGGGTGTGTGAAGAGGGAAGGCAAGGGGCCCACCCCACAGCAGCTAATGACCCAGAGACTCCTCACAACTCCTCCACACCCACATACATTACAAGCCTCAAAGTCCAACCTCCCCTACAGTGAAACACGGAGAGGAAAACGAATCAGAGAGAGAGAGAGAGAGAGAGAGAGAGAGAGAGAGAGAGAGAGAGAGAGAGAGAGAGAGAGAGAGAGATCGCTAGTCTAAGTCCCTAAGGAACTTAGTAAACCCCCAGGGATACAATTACAGTTTCCTTACACCACACACACACACACACACACACACACACACACACCTCTCTATATTCCTAATTTTTTTCTCATCTTACAAATTCTGTCTCTCTAGATACATTCTTACATAACAACCATGAGAGATACAGGCCATATCTAGAGCAGTTTAACCCCACCCCTATCACAGCCTATCCCCCCCTCCCTTCTTCCTTCCTCCCTCGGCCATGCCCAAGCTCAAAAACCCGGGAGGTGAAAGGGAGGGGGTATTCCCTCCCTCCTCCTCCCCCTCTCACGGCTGTGTGCCTCCACCCCAGCTTCCCCCACCAGCACCCCCCGGGCCAGCAGCTGACCAACATCAACCGGAAGTTCACCCTCCAGCCACCCACCGCCACCGGGAGGGGAGACTCACGCAGGCGGAAACACATGACGACCAGCGTACCTATAAACAAGGACGAACACACAAACACAGGATTAAGCAGTCTGACACACACAGAAACACTTTATATATATATATATATATATATATATATATATATATATATATATATATATATATATATATATATATATATATATATACACGAAAGGCATAAACACACTGACATGCACATAGTTCACGTTTCTCGGTGTCATCTAACAGGATGGAACATTGTTGGCACCATCATCAAATCCTCCAGTCACCACCATCCTTACACTCTCTCCTACTCTGAAGTTACGTGAATGACTTAATTGAGAACAACGGAACGTGTTCACGACCTTGGGTCTTCCTAACCTCACTCATGCCATCCCCACGCTCTACCCTGTCCAGCTTTCTTCATCGACCACAGAGTTAGGACTACTTAAAGGCGGTGTAGATATCATCCAAACTAACTCCCCTTCCCCCATTCTAATCATCAAGAAACGATGAACACATGGCTAGTCCTCCTCCCGATTCTCTCCAATCCATCATCACTTGGACCTCATCCCACACTGCAACATGTATTAAGCTTCTGTACCATCACCACATTCAACATGAGATCCCTCATTGCTACGTTGCAACTCAGCACCAAAACGCATAAATCCCATAAGAGCTCGTACGGACCGCAACAATACAATAGCCCCATCACAACCAATGGGGAAATCATCAGCGATCTGCTGTTGACTGAACACTTACAATATCTCCTCCCCCAACACACTCCAAACACCCATGTTTATCATCTGTATTCCCACGATATTCTTTTGGATATGAACTGCAGTCAACACATATACACAAGGTTAAGGATAACACATAATAGTAATCGCATTATCTCTCTCTCTCTCTCTCTCTCTCTCTCTCTCTCTCTCTCTCTCTCTCTCTCTCTCTCTCTCTCACCTCCTCCCGGTAGATGGAGAGCCCTAAATACACTTCAGTGATCATATACTTACTCTCGAGGCACCACATGAAGAAAATAACAGTAACTGGCATACCACAGGACTCTCCCAACCTTACAAGGGCTCTCAATGTGTCCTCTACCATTGTTCTGCCACCAACCGTGACTTAATGGCCTCCTGAACCAAAGTCATTAATCAGTGACGTTCCTGATGACCTCAATGGAGTCGAATAAAATCCTCTCAAATGAGTTTCTTGCTATCACATAAGCTAATGGTAGTATTACCAAAAAAGACCTTACTAATGACCTTCAACGTGACTGCAAGACTTCCTTAAAATTCAAACGAGTCAGGAGCTCTTAAATGAGCTGAGGTCAACAAAAATGCCAGAAAAACTATAAAGGATGTGACAGAAAGAGGAAAAGGAAGTTAGGAATGGTTAAACAACAGAACAAATGTCCAACCAATGAAAAAAAAAGTGGGGTGGGTGAGGTGACCAGAATCAAGGGAAATGAAAGTATTATCAGGTAGAAACGAAAATTCAAGTAAGGATGAGAATACAAACTTGGGGAGTTTAGGTCATGGCTATTATAGCCTTCCTGGCAGTGGGTACTATATAAATTTTCAGATAAAATGCTTGAACCTAATGACCCTAGGGGAATGGATATTCATAGAAGTACATCAACGCTGACTTGATTTGCATGTGTACACTGCTGCATATTTCATGGTATAGTGAGCATGCACACAATGAGAGGATGAAAGCTAGTAATCTGTCCACCACAGAAAAGAAAAATAAAGAGGGGTGACCCGATTACAGCCTTCAAGTTTCTAAATCAGCTTGACGACTGTCGATAATGAACAGTTCTTCGTTAGATGCAGAGCCACAGTAACCAAACACCATGACAAGAAGCTTGTTAGAAATTACTGTTTTAGTGGAAGTGTTTTGGATGGATGGAATAAATCATGCAATGCATGAATGCTCCAGTATACAAATGTTTAAAAGGTTACATGATGGTAAAGAAAGTTCAAGCGAAGTGGATCTAGACCATGTGTTGAGCTCTTTCCCTGTACTGTACATTCCATTAAACATTCAATTTGCTCCCTGACAACCTAAGAAAATACTTTCTACAATAAAACACATATGCCTTGCCCTTATCAACTTAAGTACTGTATGATTTGCAATTTTTTTCAGGAATTGCTAAAACAAACTCCAGTGCTGACCATAATTTCATTCAGTGATGAATGCTCTTCATGTGTAAGTAAAATCTGCACGCAAGAACTCATGTGCCTGAACAGTACAAATGCATGCCTGCTTGTTAGCTTAAGAGGGCAACTCTAGTGCAGTGTTTTCACAGGCTCCTACCTAATGTTCCTATTGACCACTTCTACCTAAAAGTGTCCACCTGATGTTCCTGCTTAATGTTTCAACCTACTTCTACCTAGTGCTCCCACCTAATGTACTGACCTACTACTTCTACCTAATGCTCCTGTCTCATGTTCCTTCTGACTACTTCTATCTAATGCTCCTACTGACTATTTCTACCTGTTGCTCCTACCATTTTGCCACAAGTCAGGGTTAACATATAGTGCTCTCAGATTGAAAATCTGTCATTACAAAGAATAAATTGTTTACGTTAAGTGTTGTCAAGTGCTATGTATGACAAGGAGAGATTCTTTGTTTGTGGACTGAAAGCCAGCAGGCCATGTATGGGTGAGGCAAAAAGAAAAGACAGCTTCCTGGGTCAGAGAAGAACAACTCAAGAACCACTTCAGTGTTGACTCACTTTGCAGCCATTACTAACCCTCCCAATACCTAGGTATTTTAACTTCTTAAATCAGCCATAGCAAAAGGATCTAGTTATGTACCAATTTCTCAGTACAGAGTAGTGCATACAGATATACCATTCAAACATGCAGTACCTTACATCCCTAAGACTTACCTTACAAGGGCCCTTTTCAATCAGTGCCATGACCTGGTGGGATAAAAAACTGAGATCAGTTCAGATCTTTCCACTAAATATTAAAAAACAGACTAAACAAGGACATCGTATCATCAAATTTGGTTTTCCTTACAATCAGTGCATGTTACTTTACCGTTTTGTTTGAAAGCCTTTCAAAACTTAATTACAGTTAAACATGTGCTTGTTAGTCATGTAACGCTGAAAAACAAAGAGCACCATATTCTGAATGATGTTTGGTATTTTCAGATCATCTATAACACAGTCAAGCAGTCTCCACTATAATCAACTTATAAAAAAGATAGAAACTATGTTAGCATCATTTATCAATATAAATTCAAGAAAAAGGGAAACAATTTATATGGTATTCATCAGTAAGAAACAGTAGCTAGCAATGAGCAGTCTACATAAGTTTTATGAAATAAAAAAAATAAATGCATTAGCTATGATTTTTAACTTAAGACTGAGATAGTTTTCACTGGAATAGTACATCTTTTGATAAGCAAACACATTTAACCACTACAAACAAATAATGAACAACTTATACAAATAACAAGAATGAATTTGCTTAAATAAAAATGTCATTAAACAAATGGGTGTTCAATTTCTTTCAAGATACAAATACAATTCCATCAATCTAATACACAGCACTCTTTGTTCTTGCAAAGTATATTTAACTAAACCAACTGCTCATTTAACATATTAGAAGTGTAGTAGTTATGGTAAATTAAATGTAAATGAGTGGATACACATCTTGGGTAATATCAAAAACACTTGTAAGTTCCATGGCCAAAGGTGGAATTTTCTTTTAGTTACAGGCAAAGTTCAAAGTTACACCTTTTACAAGGAGCACAATTCAGGCAAAATCCAAACTAAACTTGTGGGTCTTTTGCCTTCAGCAAGGTAGCACCAGGAAAACAGACAAAAAAGGCCACATTTCTTCACACTCAGTCACTAGCTGTCAAGTGCATTGCATTAAAACCACAGCTCCTTATCCACATCCAGGCCCCACAGACCTTTCCATGGTTTATCCCAGACATTTCACATGCCCTGGTTTAGTCCAATGGCAGCACATCGACCCCCGGTATACCACATTTGTTCCAATTCACTCTATTCCTTGCAGGTGTCTCACCCTCTTGTAAGTTTAGGCCCTGAATACTCAAAATCATTTTCACTTTGGGCCAGATATAAAAAATGTTAAGGATAATGGATGTGTTGTAAATGAAATGCCTGAGAACAATCTGTGGTGTGTAACAAGGATAAATTGACTATGAAATGACAGAGAAAGAAAGACATGTATTAGTAGGAAGAGTATGGTTGAGAGTTGATGAGCATGTGCTGATATGGTCTGGACATATGAGGATAAGTGAGGAGAGACTGATTAAGTGGGTATACGTGTTAGAAGTGGAGGAGACAAGGAGAAAGGAAAGACCAAATTGGAGATGAAAGGATAGAAAGATGCTCTGAGGTATTGGGGTCTTATTACACAATAAGATGTGAGTCTGGCATAGGATAAAGCAAACTGGAGCAATGTGGTATGTAGGGGGTTACTTGTTCTCAAGGGGATAACCCAGGGGATATGAAGCAGTCATAGCAAACATAAATAAGGTCTGTGGGGCTCGACTGTAAGTCAGGAGATTAAACTTTAATACATTATTCATGAGAGCTAAAAAGTGGATAAGAGCTAATGAGGACATTCTTCATCTGTGCCTGATGCTACCTTGATACGTTGGAAAGGATGAACAAGTATGAAAAACTTATTATCATTATTATCATCAATATCACTATCATTACTGAAAGCAACATACTATCAATGAGTTGAACTAGGATATTTGAAGTAGTCAGGGGCATGGCTATGGATGGGTACTCTGATTTTGGTGCATTGTAAATGACAGCTTGAGAGCTGATGTGACGCTTATGAGGCCATTCTTTTTCAGTTCCAGACACTACCTCATAAAATGGGAAATGGTGAATAATTACGAAAAAATATACATATTGTTGTAACTATCATTATCATTACCTTTATCTGTATATTTATTATACTTAATAGCTGTTTCCCACGTAAAGAGGTAGCGCCAGGAAAGAGACGAAGAATGGCTCATCCACTCATATACATACATATAAACATAAACGCCCATACACACATATACATATAAACATATCAACATATACATATGCACATACATACACATACACAGACATATACATATATACACATGTACATATGTACATTACCTTTATTACTATCAATATTGCTATTATACTTATCATCATTATCATAATCATATAATACAGCCATTTTTGTTAATACATATATATAACAATTTACTTAACAAAAGATTTCCTTAATGCAAAGTATGAAAAAATCATATAAATGCCAGTGGGGTGTAGTGGTTAAAATTTACTGAAAATCAGTTACATATTGGCCTGCTTGGGTTTGAATCATAGATACGACAGTCAGCCTGAAGCTAATCCAGCTAGTCATCCTCCTCTCAAGGATAGTCAACAAATGGTACCTGGCTTGGAATGGGGTATACCTGTATATACATATATGTAGCATATGGAAGAGGCCTATTTTTAGGGCCATTTCAGCTACCACAAAAAAAAAAAACATACGAATACAGAACCCTTAAATATCTACACAAGAATGCCACAATCAGATTTCTGTTCACAATCAATGTTCACAATCAACAGTTGAACAAAACAAAGACATAAGAAACAGGTGTTCCTATACAAATCCTGCTGGATTCCATCTTTTTTAATGCTACCAAAAGAAATATGGAAATTTCCTAATAAATGCAACAACTTTCAATGGAAAGGTCAAATAAGATGCAAAAGAAATGTAACCGGATAGCTTACCTCATGCTAACAAATCAGCAAAATTATCTAACCCAAATATATTTCCCTAAAGTTTCTTACTAACATCTCAGTGGCTTAAAATCTAAGCAAAGATTATCACACCATATGAAAGACTCTCTCAAAGGTTTTGTCAACACATTTTAAACGTACCACTTCATGTTTCAACAGTAGCATTCCTGAATATCCCAAATTAAAGGAACCATGACTAGTATGGCAACAAAAAGTTTGCAAACACAAAAATCTGAGAACATATGAAGTGGTTATTCTGCTGCATGCAGGAACTAATGGGTCAAAATGCATTTAGCCAAAACTATCTAACTTCCTTGCAACACTTTATTTCTAGATTACTGGACTTCTTCCAATCAGTGAGAATCAGACATATACAAACTCTGATGGACATAAAGATGATTTCAATTTCACTAAGTTTAGCAGGAGTCATCAGAAAGCTCTTACCTCTGAAGTGTAGAGCTACTTATCAGGTTGAAACTGTCAAACCAAAAAACCTTAACTGACCCATAACCTGAGTGTTGTCCCATCCCACCTGATCCCAGCCAAGCTTCAACGTAACCCAAAGGCGGATAATAGTTCAAATATATATACACGGTAATGTTCCAGTTTAGTCCTGCCGCTCTGTTAACTGTAACTCATTTAATTCATAACGAAAGTTATAATTTGCAAACAGATTACACCTGCGGAATGTGACTGAGATAATTTCTTTTCCTTATCCTGTCATACTACATAACCTAATATGTAGTGGGGACAGCGATGAAGACATGGAATATGCAGCATGAAGTTCATTCATCAAAATTTGGTGAAACACTTGTATAAATCAATATAACCTAAAACTCCTAACTTCCCCTTGCAACTAGTATTTACATAAATTTTTATGTTACTTGAATACTACATGATAAGATATTATTATAAGTACATGCTGGCCACTGTTTGCATTCTTGAAAATACAAATAGATTCTGCTGATAATTCTTTCACATCATTCAATTGTTAGTACAAGTTTATCAAAGGGAAAGTAACTAACATATCACAACAAATCAACAGACCCTTTGATTTCCCATCTTCTCCTAGTTGCCCACATCTACCTTGAATTTCATCATTACAGTCTAAATAAATCAATGGTACTTTGTCAGTTCCATGATATCACCTGATTAGTGAATCCAGTGGCATCCATCTGTGTCCACAAGAATACAAACAATGTTAAGCAAATACTTATAAAATGAAAACCATATCATTTACTTGTTTTTTCTGAATATGTGGTAAACTGTAGATGCTCATGGTATCTTGGTTAATTTCCATACAATCCACTGTTGTAGAAAAGTGCTCTACCTAGCTACTTTTATATTACTTAACCCCCTATATTCCCTGGGCTTCTTTCACATCATTCGCCAATATCAATCTATTTAATACTGTAGGATAAGTAAAAAATTATCCTGATCGTCCTTCTCTGGTCAATCCTTCAGCTACCCAAGCCCAAACCCATATAAAAGTACATTCCATTCCACAGCTAAACAAAGTTCACAATACTGAATAAAGTTCACAATACTGAATTACAGTTTTATCATTTTCTACCTTAGGACCCAAATGTTTAAGAATTTATGCGAAATTCCAAATGTTTTCATAAGCCTACAACATACAATAGACTGCTGAGTATCTATTGAGGATTTTCCATGAAAAAAAGTTTTCGTCTCAGTCATATGCCTGTAATGCAGTGACAATGCAGTAATACATGAGACAAGTTTGATAACAAAAACCCACGTCTTATCTTCACACTCCAGTGTGTCCGGCTGCTCCTCAGCCAAACATATTGTTTACCAACAATTTTCTTAACAGACAATAAAACGTGTGAACTATAAATCATGAACAACTCCTATTAATCATCCTGTATTTTAGAATGATATTGATTCGTACCATACGGTTCTAACCTCAGTCCTGGTATTACATAATCTGGTTCAAAATGTCAAATCTGCCGCAACTTTGAAACAGTCATGGCTGGACTTACCCTTTAAAGGAAATGTTTGTTTAACGTAGATTACCTTAGCGAGTATGATCCAGCGTTAACATGGCATCGTCAAACTCACCTGGCTAAACTGGAGAAGTCGTCAACCAATGTTAGAGTCGTCAAGAGATTCGCGCCACGCCCAAAATTGTTTAAAAACCCGCCGTCACCTCTGTCACATTTGTTTACTTTAAACAGGTGTTTCCTGTGGCTCATCGAGGGATAACATCTTATGAACTTCGTTGAAAATATAAGTTGCAACGAGATTAAACGATATTTAAATAATATCGTACAATTTAGTTTAGAAAGAGTAGATATTTCTATTACGTCAGCACTTTTGTCCTGAACAAATTGGCAACAAATGAAAAGATGTAAACCCTAATGGTCGAGAGCAATAGGATTGATGAATCATTCAGGATTTGCTTTCATGAATCATACTGTATTTTTAGGTTGCATTGTACTGAATAAACATAATTTCTCATACAGAGTTTCATACGAACGAACAAAGACTGTAATATGAATTGACCATCGGAAGAGGCCAAGAAACAACTTGCAGGAAAATAACCATTATGCCTTACTTTTGAAAGTGATCAGATTTCTCCAATTCCCTTGCTACTAACAACGATAATGAGTATTTAAGTTAAAAAAAGATTCCCATAACCAAGTCAGTCTATCTTCTTCACACTTATGTGATGAAGACTTAAGAATAACTGAGGCGACCCCATTCTGGCTGAGGCTTAACTTATACTGTCTTAAGCAACTTATTGTATATAGGTTATCTACATCATATCCTACAATTAGGAATTTGATTATATCTCTACTTTTCATGACTCAGTCAAATCATTATATGAGAAACGTGCTTGAATTTTTCATTACGTATATGGATATTATTGATTTCAATCGGGCGTAAACTTTGGCGATGGCATATTCCACTAGTGATGAAATATATTGCTATGAATTAAGATGTTATATACAAGCATAAATCTCTCGTTAGGAAATATGGAAATATGTATGGCCATCCATTGTACGTGGTGCAATGTATTTCCTTTTTTTTAAAGTAGGGCATAAATCATCTTGAGTTTGGGTACTTTGTATGAAAACAATATGTTAACATAATCTGTTTTTCAATATAAGTTGCCTTTTGATTACTTACCGCTTTGATCATGAGCATTATGTAAAATAATCAACATGGTATTTCTAGTAACATAACACTCACAATATTATCAATGTGGATGACTGTCAAGGTTTAATCAGATTTATCTCAGTGTTCATTATAGCCACAAAACTATTCTCCAGGGGAAAACATAGCAGACAGGGAGGAAAAAAAGTAATTTCACGAAGTGTAAGGAGGTAAAAAAAAATCCAATTCCTCTTAATTCACAGCAAATTTCAAATAAAGCCTGCAAGTGTGTGAGCCATTACAGCTAGTTAATACAACTATTTTCTAGGATTTCAGAACTTGCTGTAGTGTAAGAATGTAAATGTGGTTTGAGCAGCTGGAAAACCAGCAGGAAGAATTAGTCAAAGATGTCTTGCATTTTGAAACTCACAAAGAAATATACAGTACCAATGGAACGGCAATGATTTACAATTTACATTTATCTGCCACATCAATAGCTATGGTCATTAGGGGTATGTATCCCTTACAAGAAGTACAACAAATAAACCATCACACTTAGTTTAATGTGTAACAAGGAAACATCTTAAAACTATACTGTGTATGGTGCAGAGTATACTGGTTTCTATTTGGAAACCAGAAATACTAGACGCAGTACAGTTCTCTTCTACTACAGTAAACTGCACTCATAAAAGGTTTATGAAATTTTGCTTGTCTCTAAACAGCATATTGCATAAATCACTCAGGAGAATTAATAGAAAAAAAAAAAGTTGATTGGCAAGAATTATATAAAATGGCACCTATAGCTTTAGGGAATTGAAAATTTAAGTATGGGCCATGCAGGAAGCCTTCATGTTGAAGTACTCAACTACTTCTGTTAAAGTTTTCTTCTCATTTCTATTGTCGAGGTGAAACCTTAGTTATCAAGTTAAAAAGGGGTTAAAAAAAATAAACTATGTGATATAATGACACAAGAACAAAGATAAAGATGAAAAAGATATATGGATAAAACTATGATGAAGATGAAAAAGATATAATGTGAGAAATCATTAGAAAAGCAAACAGAAGAAAGCCTCACAAGGTGCTAAAATCATAGAGTATATGGCATTTCAGATGTTAGTAAAGATCTACAATAGTTAAGTTGATGGGATGAAGTAGGCCCCACAACACTCATTCTCTCACTCTCATATTTCTTGTATTCACTCCTACCAACCCTAACATAATCTCAGGATGTGCAATAAGAGGAGATTCAACTGCACCACATTAATTTCATCTGTCTGTCTTTAGGGGGATACAATAAAAAATCAGTAAAGCCATCTTTCCTAGTTTATTCACCTCTTCCTGCCACAATAATGTACTTTGTTGGCTTTTAAAAATCAAATATCACAAATAAAAGTTTGAATCAGTCTTACTACTATTGGTAATAGTTATTCATACTCTGTAACATACCACTGGGAAAGTAAGGTCATCTATAAATCGGGCAATCTGCCCCTTGCCATTCTGCATGGTTAGGATTTAGGGACCTCAAATCTAGAAATATTAATTCCCAAAAAAGATACAGTACATGACTGTATGCACTTGTTCCATTTCCCATAAATGGGAAGGGAGCTAAAAGATAACAGACAGCACTGTGCACTGAATTAATGCCATAAATGGTAGTGATGGACAGGATGGGAAGAAACGGAAAGGCAGAAATGTAGCAATGAACTCAACTGTCATTAACATACAAAACTGGATGACATTAGGAGGTAGACCACAAACTTTATTAATGGTATTGTAACTCTCAGTGATCCATGATCTAACACGTGTTTGAGTAATGGGAATATAAATGTACACATCTGTGTAAACTGCAGGAAAACATCCACTATTAATGCATTCAACACAAATATTCTATTTCTCCAACACTTATCTGCTTCAGTATAAAGATGACAAGCAAGTCCTGTATAGCTCACTTAATCATCTCACACAGCTCACAGCCAGAGTTTCTTTTATCATTACTCCATCCTAGTGTGCAACATCTTCCCTTTCATTAGATGAAATACTAAGAAAAATATTCTTATATCATGACTAGTAATACAACCCACTCATGCTAAAACCTTATCATTGTGATGAAGAGGTCAAAATGCGACTTCACTTCTAAAAATACAGGTTCTGAAGGATGAGACATCATTTCTCTACTGCAGGCTGAGCCTTGAAAGTATCTGAAAGAGGACTTGCCTGGGGGGGAAGACTACTCTACCTCCAAAAATGATGTGTATCCCAAGGATTCAACTCTTGTGCCCCCCCAAAATATAAGATGGCAACAGATGCTTGGTCACAAAATTTAACAACCATGCAAGAATCTAGAAATTATTTTTCAAGGTGAGAAGGGGATATACGGGAAAGAGAAAATAAATTTACGCTCACAGGTAAATGCTTACAACAAATATATGAATTTTCATCACTCAAAATCTACATCTCTCTCCAGGGACAGAGTCCTATGAGCATTGAAGGCATACCTACATGAAGAGGGAGAGACTAGAAATGAAATTAAACAGAAGACCTATCCATAATGACAAATGAATCCCACTTTGGACCATCCTCTTCGTCCAAAATCACACAATGGAGTTCAACCAGATCCAAATAAAGGTATTACTGAAAAGGTCATCTGTATGTCTCTAACAACCAATTCCTCAAAATAGCCAACTTAAAAACCATTATCACAGAGTTCTAGCACAAAGCTATTGTTGTGAAAGGAGAAAATTCAACCAGACATGAACCTTCCTGAAAAATACATTAAGGAGTCTGGAGATAGAAACAAATCTTCAAAGAGATTTTCTGTAAAACCTATGAAATCTTCAAAAAAATCTTGATTGGATACAAAAGATGATGTTCCTTAAGATATTTTTCAGGGATGTATGAAAACAGATTCATTCCTGAATTTAATCATCTCATTTTTACCAAGACATTTTGAATTTATATTTACTCATAAAAGATGACATTCAAACTACAGTAAATTCCCATGTCTGAGTAACAAGAAATTCAGTAACTCCTTCCTGATCCTAAAGGCAATTATATCAACTAAAAGTTGCTGAAGTGCCATACTGCCTGTACAATTAAAAGGAAGTACAAGATGCAAAATTATGTGGGGTGGGCAACTCCTCTATATGTACATTTGGTCTCCCCTTTCTCCTTATTCCCTCAACTTCTATTCCTCTAGACATACATTTGGTCTCCTGCTTCTCCTTGTTCCCTCCACATCCTCATTGTTGTCTTTTCCTCACTTATTCTCTACATATGTCCAAACCATTTCAACACATCCTCTTCAGCCATCTTAATCAAACTCTTATCATATCATATCTTTCTCTTACCCCTAAAGCAATTACTTAATCAAATCACTTCACATCACATATTGTCCTCAAAGATCTCATTTCCAACATATGCACCCTCCACACATCCTCATATATAGCCCATGCCTTGCATCCTTATAATATTGATGGGACTATCATACCTCGAAACATACCCATTTTTACCCTTCCAGATAATGGTCTCTTTCTATATGTTCTTCAATGCTCCCAAAACTTTGCCTAGAGCCCAACCTATGCCAAAGACTCAAAAAAAAGATTTATCATACAAAGCAAAACAACAAAATTGAGTTATCAGTTTTTAGTGCAGGTAAAATACATGAAAAAAAAACATGCAAAGTAGCAGCACACTTGAAACTCAGGCCTTACTCCAACACATCTTAGTGTTGCGCTGATGAAACAACTACAAAAATTCAACACATTCTCAAAGTATTAGAAATGGACAAAAATTATTTTTGAAGTGATTTTTATCAATGTTCCATGAATGTGCTTGAAATTGTAAGGTTGCATTTATTTTTCATAAATGAAAAATTCAAGAATCACATCAAAAAGGAGACCTTACCGAGTTAAGGAATTTAGGGTTAATAATCTGATCTCAGTAATCTTCTCAATACCAGGCTACAAAAAATAATATCAAGTTCCACAGCCAAAGACTCTTATACTTGGTCTTATGTGAAGCCATGGTATTCCTGGATTAATCCTTGTCAAGAAAGACTACATAAAATCTCTAAAATAATTCAGTAAACACTGTATACAAGAATTTTTTTTGTGTGTCATGTGTTCTAAAAACTTCTTTTTATAATGTTTGAAAATGCAAAACATGAAAATTCCAGAACCCAAAAGTTGAAGAATCTTATGACGAGGGAATTGGCATATAGGTAGTCTTGTGTTCTCCTGCACCAGAGCTGTTTTACCCACTTTGGGGCTATTATCCATTAAACCCTGAAATTCAATCAGTTTAAGAATCACTCTATGAACCTCCTGCACCAGAGCTGTTTTACCCATTTTTGGGATATTACCCATTAAACCCTGAAATTCAGTCAGTTTAAGAATCACTCTATGAAATTCCATTATCAGATACAAAGGATTATCAGAAAACAAAAATATCCAATTTTAAGTCAAGCTCTTGACCCTACTACCTTTGAATAAAAAACCGAAGATACATGTTGGTAAGGTGTTGGCCATCATACTAAAGAGATCCAGTGATGGATTTATTCCTGCTTACAGGATCCACCAGAAAGCAGCTCTTCCCAGAGTCACATTGGACGGCATAGTCCCTGAGCTCTATATGGTGTCAGTCCAAATTCTGCAACCTGTTTTTTCCAATAAAGAGAGGGAAGACCATAAGTGAGTCCATCCTTTTCCTCCTACTACTTGTAGTGCTGCCTTGAAGCTGCAGGAATCTCTGAACATGGGGTCCTTGGGGATATATAATAAAAAAAAATTATAATATTCTTTATCTCTGAATTTTGCTACCTTGCTAATGCCGGAGACAAAGTATAATAAATAAAACATAAATAAATTTATTAAAAAAGGGGGTGACTGTATTGTTGACTGGTTGGTAAGGTTATTTAATGTATGTATGATTCATGGTGAGGTGCCAGAGGATTGGCGCAATGCATGCATAGTGCCATTGTACAAAGGCAAAGGGGATAAGAGTGAGTGCTCAAATTACAGAGGTATAAGTTTATTGAGTATTCCTGGTAAAGTATATGGGAGGGTATTGATTGAGAGGGTGAAGGCATGTACAGAGCATCAAATTAGGAAAGAGCAGTGTGGTTTCTGAAAAGGTAGAGGATGTGTGAATCAGGTGTTTGCTTTGAAGAATGTATGTGAGAAATACTTAGAAAAGCAAATGGATTTGTATGTAGCATTTATGGATCTGGAGAAGGCATATAATAGAGTTGATAGAGATGCTCTGTGGAAGGTACTAAGAATATATGGTGTGGGAGGCAAGATGTTAGAAGCAGTGAAAAGTTTTTATCGAGGCTGTAAGGCATGTGTACGTGTAGGAAGAGAGGAAAGTGATTGGTTCTCAGTGAATGTAGGTTTGTGGCAGGGGTGTGTGATGTCTCCATGGTTGTTAAATTAGTTTATGGATGGGGTTGTTAGGGAGGTAAATGTAAGAGTTTTGGAAAGAGGGGCAAGTATGAAGTCTGTTGGGGATGAGAGAGCTTGGGAAGTGAGTCAGTTGTTGTTCGCTGATGATACAGCGCTGGTGGCTGATTCATGTGAGAAACTGCAGAAGCTGGTGACTGAGTTTGGTAAAGTGAGTGAAAGAAGAAAGTTAGAGTAAACATGAATAAGAGCAAGGTTATTAGGTACAGTATGGTTGAGGGTCAAGTCAATTGGGAGGTAAGTTTGAATGGAGAAAAACTGGAGGAAGTAAAGTGTTTTTAGATATCTGGGAGTGGATCTGGCAGCAGATGGAACCATGGAAGCGGAAGTGAATCATAGGGTGGGGGAGGGGGTGAAATCCTGGGAGCCTTGAAGAATGTGTGGAAGTCGAGAACATTATCTCCGAAAGCAAAAATGGCTATGTTTGAAGGAATAGAGGTTCCAACAATGTTATATGGTTGCGAGTCATGGGCTATGGATAGAGTTATACGGAGGAGGGTGGATGTGTTGGAAATGAAATGTTTGAGGATAATACGCGGTGTGAGGTGGTTTGATCGAGTAAGTAATGAAAGGGTAAGAGAGATGAGTGGTAATAAAAAGAGTGTGGTTGAGAGAGCAGAAGAGGGTGTATTAAAATGCTTTGGTCACATAGAGAGAATGAGTGAGGAAAGATTGACAAAAAGGATACATGTGTCAGAGGTGGAGGGAACGAGAAGTGGGAGACCAAATTGAAGGTAGAAGGATAGAGAGAAAAAGATTTTGAGCGATCGAGGCCTGAATATGCAGGAGGGTGAAAAGCATGCAAGGAATAGAGTGAATTGGAACGATGTGGTATACCAGGGTCGACATGCTGTCAATGGATTGAACCAGGGAATGTGAAGTGTCTGGGGTAAACCATGGAGTTTTGTGGGGCTTGGATGTGGAAAGGGAGCAGTGGTTTCAATGCATTATACATGACAAATACAGACTGAGTGTGAACGAATGTGGCCTTTCTTGTCTTTTCCTAGCACTACCTCACGTGCATGCAGGGGGAGGGGGTTGTCATTTCATGTGTGGCGGGGTGGTGACAGGAATTAATAATGGCAGCAAGTATGAATTAAGTACATGCGTATATGCATATGTCTGTGTATGTATATATATGTATACGCTGAAATGTATAGGTATGTATATGTGCATGTGTGGACATGTATATATATATATATATATATATATATATATATATATATATTTGAGTGTGAACGAATGTGGCCTTTGCTGTTTTTTCCTGGTGCTACATCGCACACACACACATGGGAGGAGGGGGGGGTGCCATTTCATTTGTGGCAGAGTGGCGAAAGGAATGGATGAAGGCAGCAAGTATGAATATTTCCATGTGCATATATGTATATGTCTGTGTATGTATATGTATGTATACGTTGAAATGTTTAGGTATGTATATATGCGTGTGTGGGCGTGTATGTATATACTTTTGTATGTGGGTGGGTTGGGCCATTCTTTCTTCTGTTTCCTTGCGCTACCTCGCTGACGCGGGAGACAGTGACAAAGTATAATAGATAGAATAGATATATATATATATATATAGTTTGAAAGAAAGAAAAAGATATATATATATATATATATATATATATATATATATATATATATATATAAAAGCAAATGGATTTGTATGTAGCATTTATGGATCCGGAGAAGGCATATGATAGAGTTGTGTACGTGTAGGAAGAGAGGAAAGTGATTGGTTCTCAGTGAATGTAGGTTTGCGGCAGGGGTGTGTGATGTCTCCATGGTTGTTTAATTTGTTTATGGATGGGGTTGTTAGGGAGGTAAATGCAAGAGTTTTGGAAAGAGGGGCAAGTATGAAGTCTGTTGGGGAAGAGAGAGCTTGGGAAGTGAGTCAGTTGTTGTTCGCTGATGATACAGCGCTGGTGGCTGATTCATGTGAGAAACTGCAGAAGCTGGTGACTGAGTTTGGTAAAGTGTGTGGAAGAAGAAAGTTAAGAGTAAATGTGAATAAGAGCAAGGTTATTAGGTACAGTAGGGTTGAGGGTCAAGTCAATTGGGAGGTGAGTTTGAATGGAGAAAAACTGGAGGAAGTAAAGTGTTTTAGATATCTGGGAGTGGATCTGGCAGTGGATGGAACCATGGAAGCGGAAGTGGATCATAGGGTGGGGGAGGGGGCGAAAATTCTGGGGGCCTTGAAGAATGTGTGGAAGTCGAGAACATTATCTCGGAAAGCAAAAATGGGTATGTTTGAAGGAATAGTGGTTCCAACAATGTTGTATGGTTGCGAGGCGTGGGCTATGGATAGAGTTGTGCGCAGGAGGATGGATGTGCTGGAAATGAGATGTTTGAGGACAATGTGTGGTGTGAGGTGGTTTGATCGAGTGAGTAACGTAAGGGTAAGAGAGATGTGTGGAAATAAAAAGAGCGTGGTTGAGAGAGCAGAGGAGGGTGTTTTGAAGTGGTTTGGGCACATGGAGAGAATGAGTGAGGAAAGATTGACCAAGAGGATATATGTGTCGGAGGTGGAGGGAACGAGGAGAAGAGGGAGACCAAATTGGAGGTGGAAAGATGGAGTGAAAAAGATTTTGTGTGATCGGGGCCTGAACATGCAGGAGGGTGAAAGGAGGGCAAGGAATAGAGTGAATTGGAGCGATGTAGTATACCGGGGTTGACGTGCTGTCAGTTGATTGAATCAAGGCATGTGAAGCGTCTGGGGAAAACCATGGAAAGCTGTGTAGGTATGAATATTTGCGTGTGTGGATGTATGTATATACATGTGTATGGGGGGGGGGTTGGGCCATTTCTTTCGTCTGTTTCCTTGCGCTACCTCGCAAACGCGGGAGACAGCGACAAAGTATAAAAAAAAAAAAAAAAAATATATATATATATATATATATATATATATATATATATATATGTGTGTGTGTCAGAGTTGTAGGGAACGAGAGGTGAGAGACCAAATTGGAGGTTGAAGGATGGAGTGAAAAAGATTTTGAGTGATCGGGGCTTGAACTTACAGGAGAGTGAAAAGCGTGCAAGGAATAGAGTGAATGGAAATGGTGTGGTATACTGGGGTCAATGTGCTGTCAATGGATTGAACCAGAGCATGTGAAACGTCTGGGATAAACCATGGAAAGTTTTGTGGAGCCTGGATATGGAAAGGGAGCTGTGATTTCGGTGCATTACACATGACAGCTAGAGACTGAGTGTGAACGAATGTGGCCTTTGCTGTTTTTTCCTGGGGCTACATCGCACACACACACATGGGAGGAGGGGGGGTGCCATTTCATTTGTGGCAGAGTGGCGAAAGGAATGGATGAAGGCAGCAAGTATGAATATTTCCATGTGCATATATGTATATGTCTGTGTATGTATATGTATGTATACGTTGAAATGTTTAGGTATGTATATATGCGTGTGTGGGCGTGTATGTATATACTTTTGTATGTGGGTGGGTTGGGCCATTCTTTCTTCTGTTTCCTTGCGCTACCTCGCTGACGCGGGAGACAGTGACAAAGTATAATAGATAGAATAGATAGATATATATATATATATATATATATATATATATATATATATATATATATATATATATATATATGTGTGTGTGTATGTGGGTGGGTTGGGCCATTCTTTCGTCCGTTTCCGTGCGCTACCTCACTAACGTGGTAGACAGCGACAAAATATAGTAAATAAATAAATAATCTCTGATGATAAAACAAAAGTGAAGACACCGCAAACTGATGTTCAGCAATATTCAACAGGTCCATACAGTGCAAGTGAGGAAGTGAAAATAAATTAGGATGGGTGGTTGTCTGGCACTATCTTATATCCAAGCACCATCAAAGGCCTGGGTGGGCAACTAAATGGATGTTGAATCCCGTGACCAAGCATCCACTGGCCTTTCATGTTCTATGATGGTCAAATAGGGCGAATCCTCAAGTATAAGCCTTAATTTTGGGGGTACAATTGCCAAATCACCTCTCACTGAGGATGAGGTCTCACAGATGGCCAAAGGACAATGACTTCAGGTGAAAAATATTTCTGTTTTTAACACCCAAGAATCATTTAGCAAAATTCCTTCAGCAATACAAATCCAGAATATTTTTCATCAATCATCTGTTGCTTTAACTGAAGCATGTTTACAGAAATATCACAGATCCAACACATATTAAAAAACCTTAAGCACTAACTTCAACCTGGTTGGATTTTACATGATATTTTTCACATCCTTGTCTTTGTGCTATGTGACAAAACTGGCTTAAATACTGGACCATGACTGGAGTTGATGCTTGTATCCACAAAATATGGAAATGGTCCAAAATTTTTATCATTCCAGTGGAATGTGCATTTGACTTACACTTTTCATATCAAAAGGCTCTAGTTCTTGATATGTCTACAGAGTACTAACATAGTGCCACATTATTTATGTCAGAAATGATATTTCTTCCGAATTTTACATTTTGGACAAAAGCAAATTTCACAAGTACAACCTTGCTTTTGATTTACAAGATATGTAAAATATAAAGTCAGCTGAGGATTAATAAGAAAATGCAATTGCTATTACCCTGATCATTACTACACAGTCTATAAAAAGACCCAAATACTAATGAATTCCCTCATTCTTTGATATCAATAGAATCATAACTAATAATGTGACAATATACACTTAACTATACAAATCTTTACTATAATGGACATAGTTCATTAATTTTTTCCCTTCTTTCAGGTTGGATGAGCACTGGGGAATTGGCAATTCGAGAAATTATAGCTGACACATCCTTCATCTGCAGGTGTGTTCCCCATATTTCCGTCAAAAGGTCATCTACTGTGCTGTCTAATCTTTCATAGGCCAAATCTTCATAATAGCCTTGAACTTCAATTATTGGGAGGATTAAAACCTGGAAAATTGTAAAGTAAGTGACCAACATGATCATATGACAGATACCTATAACATACCCATCATAAATGAAAAAGTTGTAAATTAATAAATATGACTTATCTACAATACTGCAGGCATAAACAAGAACAATTTCAAAATCATCTGTACATCAATGAATGCAGCTTTTCTGAAATACTGCATATGTAAAAAAAAAGCTACTCCAAATCAGTTAGTTGAAACTGTGATGAATTCACACAGAATGTGAATTTCATGAAATTCATCAACTCTTTCAAAAGAAAACATAATAAAACTACAACCCACCTACAACTCAGCACTCAGAACAATCACCAACTAATTTAGAAATCATAAACATTAATCACATTCATTGAGAAAAAGTTCTTCCAATACGATACCACCTCACCATATTTTTTGCCTAATTCTAAGCAACAGGACTTACCAAACTCTATGTGAAAATAGGAATCTCATGCCAGCCATCTGAACTCGCAGATCCTCCATTCCCAGTAAATAACACTTAAGCAAAACATTCATAGTGAAATGACCAGCCAAACAATAAACATTCTCCAATTATTCTTGAACTTCATTCCACCATACATCAACCCATTTGAAAGTGCACTCTCCAGGGAGACATATCACACTGCAGGTCAGCACTCTGGGCACCACCCACCCACCTATTCAACTTAACAGACATCAATTCAATCTATCTAAGGTTGCCTCATGCCCAGGATACAACTTCCACAGTGATGACATTTAACACCTCTGTCCTCTTATCCTGCTTAGACAAATATCACCCAATTTCATTCACTCTGTTCCAGCTCCTGAATATGGCTGACTTCCTGAGTGCCGTGGAAACCCTAGAAAAGGTGTCCTGGGGTTGCAAAGTTCTAAGCATGTCCATAATCCCCCCCCAATACTTTCTTGCCTTTGTGGGGTACTCAGGAAAAAAATGACTGAGCCTTTGAGGAAAAATCCTCACCCATCTCATTCTTGCTTTCTAAAAGTTAATAAAGGGAACAAGGATTTCCAGTCCCAACTCCCTCTCTCTTAGTCATCTTCTAAAAACAAGCAGGAGATTACATAGGCTGTATTTCAACTATCTCTCCAGATCTTTCACACCTGTTTCCATCTGGAACTCATTTAACGGGATGGCCAAGACAAAGGAGTCTTCAAAACTATAAAACTCCAGTGCTGCTTTGGGCTTTAGTACCTCGCCCTTAACAGGCCACTGGCTGAGGGCAACTCTAGCACAGTGTTTGCTGAGGCGCCTTATGTTCCTACTAACTATGTCTCCCTAATGCTCCCATCAACTGTTCCTAAATAATACCTCTACCTAACGTTCCTGCCTAAATGTTCTTACCTACAACTTCTATCTATTGCTCATACCATTTTGCCAAAAGGTAGGGCTAACACATGGTGCTCACTGCAGAAAAATCTATTTACGAAGAATGAGTTGTGTGAGTTAAGTGTAGTCAAGTGTTATGTATGACAAGGAGAGATTGTATGCTTGTGGACAGAATGCTAGTAGGCTAGTTGTGGGTGAGATAGAGTGCAACTTGACAACCAGTGAAGTGCTGGCTCACTACGCAGCCATCACTAACCCTCCTGATACCCAAGCTGGTAGAAATGGTAATAATCTACACCATAATTTCTCTGCTCCTGCATGGAGTGCAGCCTTAAAGCTACAGTAGCCCCATATATACTTCAAAGGTTATCAACAACTAATTAGCAAAATAAAAATTTTGGACCCAAGATTCTTGTTCACGAAGATTAACACTATTTATCTATCTGTATCTCTGATGCCCATCCCTCCAGGAACTCCCATCACAGGGGTAGCCACAGCAAGAGAGCCTCCACTTGTCACTGTCATTACATGCCTCCCTTGCATACACCATTCCAAGCATTCTTCCATGATTTCTCTCCCTCCAGTACTCTTCTACTCTATTTCCCCATGTCTACCTCTCAAATCAACCACTTTAACTGCACAACCATACACTCTTCTTTTAATCATACTATCATACATTCTTCTTGTAAATTTGCCATCTTGCATCCTTTCTATATGCCTAATCCAGCTCAAAGTATCACATTTCATCCACTCTACAATTCCTTCCCTCTCCATTCCCTGTTATACCAAATCTCTCATACATCCCCTCATCTTCATTTAATCTTGTCATACCACATGCTCCTTTCAAATAGCTCATTTCCACAACCTCAATTCTTTACCTCTGTGACTTATTCTATGTCCATGTTTCAGTTGCATAGATCAAGTTTGGGTGGACTATGCTGTCCTATAATTCTTTTTTCACTTCCATACTTGTGCCTCTACCCTTTTTACTCTATTAAGGGACCCCAGCGACTCTTCTACCCTATAGTGCTCTTCCTTATCTCTCCTTGCATATCACCAAACTTACCTAAGATGGCTCCTAAATATTTAAATTCTGTCTATCAAACATCTACAATGAATCGAGTTTGTAACAGTCCATGCTATATCAACCCACTGGTTCTGACTAACACCTTTGTGATCTCTGTAACCCTTTTAATGTGTAAAAGAAAATGATGTTCATTTGTTACTGATGCTATTTGCTAAGGCAGGAAAAACAATTAGAAATAAAAGAGGTCCTTCTTTTATCCAAAACCATATTTTGATATCATCATAGTACCTGTATCTTTATTTCACTTATTGCACAATACATCCATACAGTGTATCCATGTAAACAGTTTGTGAATCTCTCAAAATCTTATGATCTTACAATGATTACCTGCTTATATGGTGCATTCTCATTATCGCAATAAGCATGGAAAATCATAGCAGCTTCTCCTGGGATATTTTCAATGTTGTGTATAACTGCTGCATGTGCCTTATGTAGTCCATGAAGAGCCTCATCAAGCTCCAGCTTTAATTTATGAGGATTCTTTTGTACATCATTCACCTCATGCATAACAAACCTGGTATCTGTGGAAACAATTACTAGAATGCAAAACTGTAAGCTCTTATACTCCAAACAGGAGGAGGAGAAATTAGTTACAAGTAAAAGTAAAGAATTATAAGAAAAGTTTAATTTCATTAGCATACATGTGAAGACTGAAACAGAATATTATCCAATTGAATTATAACTCTAGTGCCAGGCCCTGCACATCTGAATATCTATTCTAACACAGGGATATGACACCTTGGCTTTCATAGAAAAACACAGATCTAACTGAAGAAAGCATACATCAATAACCTATGTACAATGCACTACAGATTGATATAACACACAAGTAAAGACTGAAACCTTGAAAAGAAAGATATGTGGTGGGGGTAAGTAATACATACAGAATCATACATAACAAATGAAAGGCAGATGAAGGTCAACTGAAGTGCACTTAAAGGTATGAAAGGAGGAACTTTGCCAAGGAGATAAACATTCCACAAGTTGCTGAGTTATGGGCATTTAAAACAATAATCCCAAAGTGCAAAGGAGAAACTTTACCTATAAGAGTGAAACAGGGTGAATGAATACCTAGGCTTCTTGTACCATATTGACTTTATTTTCACTGTGAATAACCAAGAAGCAGCCAACTAATATGGAGGACCTTTCCATCTAATTCAAAGTATTAACACTGAAGACATATAAAAATCATGTGTATTCTTTCAAAAAGAGAGAGTAAACAAAAAACCTACATGCACGATAATTTGCAAAAAGAAAGGAACATTCATCACAAAAGCACTTTTATCAAAAATGATACAAATGCATGCAGTATAATGTATTAATTAAAAAAAAATCCTAAAGCTGTGAACCCGTACTTCCACATACACACAGAGAAGGCTTACAGGTATAGCAACCATAATCAACCACTAATAACTGCTTAAAGATGTGACTTTTGAATTTACCATTACCAAAAAACAAATATTTCATGAAAAGGAATAATTTGTAAATTCAGCTCCACCTCTCAGCACTGGAATCTCCACCATAGTGACTTACCCTAAAAGGAATGCTACAAAAATCCACAAAAGAAAAAGCATAGAGGCATCAGCTGCTTGTAAACAGTGATACGGTACATGTAAAGCATTAGTTCAAGTTAGCATTACATAAGAGAAAAAATCATCAATAATTTGTCAACTACTGCTAAAAAGAAAAACAGTTTAGCTAAATCTACATGGTCATATAATATAATCAAAAATACTAATGGGTTGGGCCATTTCTTTTGTCCATTTCCTTCCCCTACCTCGCAAACGCGGGAGACAGCAACAAAGCAAAAATATACTAATGTATCTGTTGCTCTCTCTGCTTGTTTTTTCCCCTCTTTTTGTTTTTATACTGGATCATTATTTCCCACATTAGCTAGGTAGCATTTGGAACAAACAAAGAAAGGCCACATCTGCTCACATCCATTCTCTACCTGTCATGTGTAATGCACAGAAATCATAGCTCCTTGAAAATCCTAACAAACCAATCAACTATACAGTCACCCCCCTTTTTTTAATATTTTCTACTGCAATACCATCCTTGATACATTTCATACTAAATAAGGCTTTTACCACTTCTTTCTTCACCAAACCAATCTCCATGACTCTCACTTTGCATTCCACCATGACCCAAACACCCTACATCTGCCATCCCATCATCAAACACATTCAACAGTCCTTCAAAATATTCACTTCATCTCACTTTATCATGACCTCTTACCACTTTCTCTTTGCCCCCTTAATCAATGTCCCTGTTTGTTCTTTTCTTTTTCATACATCATTAAACCCCTTCCAAAATATCTTATTCTCCCTGATACTCACACACTAACTAACATGTGTCTCAAGCCTGTTAAACCCAATACCATTGCTTTTATTCACTTTTCTCTCAACAATCTTCTTTCTCACACTCATCTTAATTCAGTCACCTACTTCGACAGTTTCTCACTCATACCTGCCACCAGTGCTGTATCATCAACAAACACTTATGAGGCACTCTCTCGCCCTACAGATTGCATACTCGCCCCTCTCCAAGACTTGTATTTACCTCCCTCCCTACACCATCCATAAACAAAATAAAAATACCCTTGTTCAACCCCCATATATTTTCAAAGGATATACATGGCTAAGGTTTATTGTGGGTAAAAGTATATGATGCTCACAGGGTGAAATCACCATACATCTGGTCACTGAGACCAGTGTTTCTATTGGTGTGAGAACCAGCAACCCACATCAGGATGCCTCAATATCTTGAGGGAAGGACACTTTCTTTACTCTTCCAGGATACCACTTCATTTTGGAAATTTCATTTCTGGGTGATACATTTCTTCCACCTCTGCTGCAAGATGGTTCACTCTTACCTTTCTAAGGAGGAGGAAGCCCTAATTATCACCTGGAAGCAAGAAACTGTGGGTACATGTGAAATTTCCAGGCACACTAGGTGCTCAAAACACATAATTAGGTAGATGTTTCCTGCAATACTTCATCAGTGCCTTGCCTCATTCGGATCAAGACCCTATGGGACCAAAATGTCTGCAGATGCTAATATGGCCATAGGAGAGATGACAAAGTACTAAAATGTAATAGTGACATACCTATGAAAATGTATGGAGAGGGGGATGAAGTTCTCTCTGCAGACATAGTTTGATCGAGTAAGTAATGAAAGGGTAAGAGAAGTGTGTGGTAGTAAAAAAGAGTGTGATTGAGAGAGCAGAAAAGGGTGTGTTGAAATGGTTTGGACATATGGAGACAATGAGTGAGGAAAGGTTGACAAAGAGGATATACGTACCAGAGGTGGAGAGAACAAGGAAAATCAGGAGACCAAATTGGAGGTGGAAAGATTTTGAGTGATCAGGGCCTAAATATGCAGGGGTTATCAGGTGTGCAAAGAACAGAGTGAATTGGAACAATGTGGTATACCAGGGGCAACATGTTGTGAGTGGACTGAACCAGGGTATGTGAAGCGTCTGGGGTAAACCATGGAAATATCTGTGGGGCCTAGAAAAGGACAGAAAGCTGTGGTTTCAGTGCATTACACATTACAACTAGAGAGTGAGTGTGAATGAATGTGGCCTATTTTGTCTTGTTTTTCCTGGCACTTCCTTGCTGAAGCAGGGGGTGGCAATGCTTTTTCCTGTGAGACAGGGTAGTGCCAGGAAAGGATGAAGGCAAGCAAGCATGAATATATATTATCATCATTATACTTAATCGCTGTTTCCCACATCAGTGGGTAGAGCCAGGAAACAAACCAAGAATGGCCCATCCACTCATATACACATATACATGCATAAATGCCCATACACACACACATATTCATACACATACACAGACATATACATACATACAAGCGTACATATTCATACTTGCTTGCCTTCATCCATTCCGGGCGCTACCCCACCACACAGGAAATAGCACTGCTACCCCCTGCTTCAGCAAGGTAGCGTCAGGAAAAAGATAAAAAAAAAAACACATTTGTTCACACTGTCTCTAGCTGTCATATGTAATGCACCAAAACCACAGCTCCCTATCCACATCCAGGTCCCACAGACCTTTCCATGGTTTACCTGAAACATTTCACATGCCCTGGTCCAGTCCATCGACAGCAAGCTGACCCTAGGATACCACATCATTCCAATTCACCTTATTCCATGCACATCTTTCACCATCCTGCATGTTCAGGCCCCAGTCACAAAATCTTTTTCACTCCATCCTTCCACCTCCAACTTGGCCACCTGCTTCTCTTTGTTACCTCCACTTCTGACACATATATCTTTTCTGTCTATCTTTCTTCACTCATTTTATCCGTACACCCAAACCATTTCTGCACACCATCCTCTGTTCTCTCAACTACACTTTTTATCACCATACATCTCTCTTACATTTTCATTACTTACTAAATCAAACCATCTCCCAATGTAAACTGCCCTTAAACATTTCATTTCCAATGCATCCACCCTCCTCCACACAGCCTTATCTGTAGCCCATGCCTTACATCTGTAGAAAATTCTTGGGACTACTATACCTTCAAACATACCCATTTTTGCCCTTCCAGATAACGTTCTCCCTTTCCACACATTCTTCAACTCTCCCAAGGCCTTTACTCCCTTCCCAACCCTATGACTCATCTCTGATTCCACAATTCCATTTGCTGCCAAATCCACTCCCAGATATCTAAAACACTTCACTTCCTCCAATTTTTCTCCATTCAGACTCACATCCTAACTAACCTCTCCCTCAACTCTGCCAAATCTTAAAACCTTGATCTTATTCACATACACTCTAAGCTTTCTCTTTTACACACGTCCTAACTCAGTTACCATCTTCAGTGGCTTCTCACTTGAATCTGCCGCCAGTGCTGTATCATCAGAAATATCAAATGACTCACTTGCTAGGCCCTCTCATCCCCCACAGACTGCATACTTGCCCCTCTCTCCAAGACTCTTGCACTAACCTTCCTCAACACCCTATCCATGAACAAAATGAAAAACCATGGTGAAATCACACACCCCTACCGCACACCAACCTTCACTTAAACCATTCACTCTCCTTTCTACCTATTCATATACAAGCCTTAAACCTTGGTAAAAACTTCTTACTGCTTAAAGCAGCTTTCCTCTCACACATATATTCTTAAGACCTTCCATAAAACATCTCTATCAACCCTATCATTATAACATCTCCAGATCCATAAAAGCCGCATACACATCTATTTGTTTTTCAAATCATTTCTCACACATTCTTTAAAGGAAAAACTTGATCCATACATCCTCTATCACTACTAAAACAACAGTGATCCTTCCTGATCTGATGCTCTGTACATGCCTTCATCCTCTCAGGTATATGAGGTACTCCAGGGACATTTTCAGGCATTCTGAGTTATGTGGTATTTTTGTAAGTGTTCTTAGTCACAAATAAATATGATTACTCATGGCTTTTACCAGTAATATCTATCATCTTGTAAAAGAGAACAGCTTCAAAAATGATTTCAAATACAAGGCCACAGATTTCATAAAGATATCCTTAGCATCTACACTTATACTAATTAGTATACTAATTGATTAAGGCCTGTAGTGTCTGGAACATTCTGTAGGAAACAGCTAATATACAAGTACAAATTGCCTTATGTTTCATCTTGAGGCAGAGGTGGCCAATTCAATGAAGCTGAAGAAGTTACGAAAGTTGATCGGTGAAAATGATAAGGTTCTAATAAATTAGTTCATCTTCTGATGAATACCTTAGAATGTTTTCAAGAAAAGGAAGGTAAGTGTGACTAAGCATACCATCATACCAACACATTCTATTGATCACAAAATACAGTAGTTGCATATGAATGAACTGGATAGGTATAAATTTGGGTCAGCACATCTAAATGGCTAGGTTTATATTTTCACTTAACACAGTTGGCACTATAAAGGATAAAATATCAGAAAGAATGCTTAGAGATATGTCATCATTACCATTATTTTTTATTATCATACTTAATCACCATCTCCGGCGTTAGCAAGGTAGCACAAGGAAACAGACGAGGAATGGCCCAACCCACCCACATACACATGTACATACATAAAACACCCACACATGCACATATACACACATATACATTTCAATGTATACATCCATATATATATACACATGTACATATCCATACTTGCTGCCTTCATTCATTCCTGTCATCACCCCGCCACACCCGAAATGGCATCCTCCCCTCCCCCTCCAGCGAGGCAGTGCCAAGAACAGACAAAAAAGGCCACATTCGTTCACACTCAGTCACTAGCTGTCGTGTGTAATGCACTGAAACCACGACTCCCTTTCCATATACAGGCCCCACGGACCTTTCCATGGTTTACCCCAGATGCTTTACATGCCCTGATTCAATCCAATGATAGCACATCGACCGCGGTATACAACGTCATTCCAATAGCACAGCGACCCTGGTATACAACGTCATACCAATTCACTCTACACGCCTTTCACCCTCCTGTACGTTCAGGCCCCGATCACTCAAAATCCTTTTCACCCCAACCTTCCAACATCAATTTGGGCTCCCACTTCCCCTCGTTCCCTCCACCTCTGACACGTATATCCCCTTTGTCAATCTTTCCTCTTTCAATTCTCTCCATGTGTCCAAACCATTTCAGCACACTCTCTTCTGCTCTCTCAACCACACTCTTTTTTTCCACTTTCATTACTTACTTGATCAAACCACCTCATACCACTTATTGTCCTCAAAGATTTCCTTTCCAACACATCCACCCTCCTCCACACAACCCTATCAATAGCCCATGCCTCACAACCACAGCTCCCTTTCCACACACAGGCCCCACAGACCTTTCCATAGTTTACCCCAGATGCTTTACATGCCCTGGTTCAACCCCATAATAGCCCATGCCTCGCAACCATATAACATTGGAGGAAACACTATTCCTTTAAAGATACCCATTTCTGCTCTCTGAGATTATGTTCTTGCTTTCCACACATTCTTCAATGCTCCCAGAACCTTCGCCCCCTCCCTCACCCTGTGACTCGCTTCTGCTTCCATGGTTTCATCTGCTGCTAAGTCCACTCTCACATATCTAAAACACTTCACTTCCTCCAGTTTTCCTCAATTCAAACTTACCTCCTAATTACCTTGGCCCTCAACCCTACTGTACCTAATAACCTTGCTCCTATTCACAATTACTCTCAACTTTCTTCTTTCACAAGCTTTACCGAACTCAGTCACCCACTTCTGCAGTTTCTCAACCAAATCAGCCACCAGTGCTGTATCATCAGCGAACAACAACTGACACTCTTCCCAAGCCCTCTCATTCACAACAGACTGCATGCTTGTCCCTCTCTCCAAAACTCTTGCATTCACTTCCCTAACCACCCCATCAATAAGCAAATTAAACAACCATGGAGACATCACACACCCCTTCAGCAAACCGACATTCACTAAGAACCAATCACTTTCCTCTCTTCCTACTCATACAAATGCATTACATCCTTGGTAAAATCTTTTCACGGCTTCTAGCAACTTACTTCCCACACCATATACCGTTAATACCTTCCACAAACCATCTCTATCTACCCTATCATATGCATTCTCCAGGTCCATAAATGCTACATACAATTCCATCTGTTTTTCTACATATTTCTCACATACATTCTTCAAAGCAAACACCTGACCCACACATCCTCTACCACTTCTGAAACCACACTGCTCTTCCCCAATCTGATGCTTTGTCCATGCCTATACCCTCTCAATCAATACCCTCCCATCTAATTTCCAAGGAATACTCAACAAACTTATGCCTCTGTAATTTGAACACTCACCTTTATCCCCTTTGCCTTTGTACAATGGCACTATGCATGCATTTTGCCAATCCTCAGGCACTTTACCATGATCCATACATACATTGAATATCCTTACCAACCAGTCAACAACACAGTCACCCACTTTTTTTTAAATTCCACAGCAACATCACCCAAACCCACCAGCTTTTATCTTCCGCAAAGCTTTCACTAGCTCTTCTCTGTTCACGAAACCATTGTCCCTGACCCTCTCACTTCGCACACCATCCCGACCAAAACACCCTATATCTACCACTCTTCTACCACTCTATCATCAAACACATTCAACAAACCTTCAAAATATTCACTCCATCTCCTCACTTCATCACTAACTGTTATCACCTCCCCATTTGCCCCTTTCACCCATGTTCCCATTTGTTCTCTTGTCTTACACACTTTATTTACCTCCTTCCAAAACATCTTTTTATTCTCCCTAAAACCTAATGATACTCTCTCACCCTAACTCTCATCTGCCCTCTTTTTCACCTCTTGCACCTTACTCTTGACCTCCTGCAGCTTTCTTTTATACATCTCCCAGTCATTTGCACTATTTCCCTGCAAAAATCATCCAGACGCACATCTCTTCTCTTTCACTTATAATCTTACTTCTTCATCCCACCCTTTCTAATCTGCCTGCCTCCCACCTTTCTCATGTCACATGCATCTTTTGCACAAGCCATCAATGCTTCCCTAAATACATCCCATTCCTCCCCACTCCCGATCCGTCATTTGCTCTCACCTTTAGCCATCTGCACTCAATCTCTCATGGTACTTCCTCAAACAAGTCTCCTTTCCAAGCTCAATTACTCTCACCACTCTCTTCTCCCCAGCATTCTCTTTTCTTTTCTGAGAACCTCTACAAATCTTCACCTTCACCTCCACAAGATAGTGATCAGACATCCCTGTAGCTGCCCCTCTCAGCAAAATATTGTCTAAAATGAGAAGCTATAAATGGAATAACTATAGGCCTGGAAATATAAAAAAAAGATTTCAGAAGCACTGATGTAGCATCATCAATAAAGCAAATATGAATCATCATTCTGGAATAAAACTGACCAACAAATCAACTGCAGATAAGATGGCTTTTTCAAAAGGTAAGTTGAAATAAGAAATGGACAGAAATAGTTCTAAAAACATGGACAGATTTTATCTTAAAATCATTTCATTTCTTAATTTTTTTCAACAGCCTGCCTTTTCTTCCCTTAGCAAGGTTGCACCATGAACTGAGCCTTAAAAGAAACAAGGTAGCACCATGAAATGAGCCTTTAAAAAAAACAGAAAATGATAATAACAGTGAGGTAGAATTCCAGCCCCCGAACTCCCATCCCATATTCACCTTTAACATCAAATAGGATATATGTAGGTAATAATCTGAAAGTAATGATGGGAAGCAAAAACATCACAAAGAACTGATAAGATTTGTAAATTAATAAAATACACTCTTCCCTTCCCAGTCGGCATTATTAATAACTTATTCTACTAACACTACTTCTTTAACTCATTTTACATTCAAAAACAATGCAGAATTGGAGGGCTTTGTATCATCAAAAAAGAAATTTAATCTGACCTTCAAATGCATACTTAATAGCCCGTGCAATCTCATACAGGAGGCACGTTGCAGTTCCACGAGCATCTTCCGGTACCACAGCAAGTATGACAGCAGGCTGGGTTGGAGAGTCAACCATGATGGAGTCTACCTGGGCCATTAACTGAATCCAGAAATTTTTTGGCTGAGAGAAATCTCGAATCATACGTCTCATTTCTCTCTTGAAATCCTTATGTACTTCTTCAATAGACTTTTGTGATTCTGGCTTTGTTTGTTGATCTATATTTTCTATACTAGGAAAGACTCTGACAAGATATATCAATACAAATACTATGCAGAAGATAAAAATCAGTAGTACTACTTCAAATCTACTAAATTTTTGCCTGGTGTCTCTATCAACTGATTCAGGATTGAGTTTTTTGCCAGGGCTTCCCTTCTCAGGTGTAACTGGCAATTCTTTTCTCACACAATGCGGCCCTGTTCTTGGATGACACTGTGATTTAGTACTAAAAAAGGACTCATCTGGAGACCCAAAATCTGCTCTTGAAAGGGGACTCAAATTTTGTGACAGCTCAGAATCATCTGATAGATCAAGCAATGGTACTTTAGGATAAATTCTTGGATATTTGCGAGGGGTGCTACAATCCAATTCATCAGAAAAGTCTATGTCAGATTCTTCATTGTTGCTTAACTCATCTTTTGTCTGTTAAGGAAGATGTCATAACAACAGTACTTTAGTGGATTGCAATCAAACTGACTGTCAATTAAGAGACGAATAAGAGAATACATTTTGATAGCAAAAAAATCCCAACTTTTACTAAAAAAAAAAGTAAATGCTTAAATTATTGCACTGATTATCAATTCCCTTATATCAAGCAAATTATCAAGCAAGAAAGTTGTGACCATTCATTAACACTTCAAAATACAATAATTCCATTTTACCTTAAAAAGTGCTGGAGAACGCTTATCATTTACTCTACTTTGTATGTGTGTTGATTTTCTACCATCTGATGGAGAAGTACTATTTTCATGAAGACCTGGTCTAGCTGTAGGCCTGATGTCCACTTTTGATTTAGGCATCTTTCATGGCTGCAAAACATTAGGTCAGATGAAACATGTGCTGTAAGCATCAATACATGAAGCAAGCATTACCAGACTTCGCCTGCATGTGGTACACATGAAATGCCACATTTTGTGAGGTGTCATCAGTGGATGAAAGGGAATAAATCTCACTCATAAAGGAATTTCTCACTCCAAAGAAGTCTATCATTTCCCTTCTATTGATAGCAAAGCAGCCTTTAAGTTGTAAGAGCCCTGTAAAAGGGTCCCCTCCCGTTTTTTTATTTTCCAAAAGATGGAACAGAGAAGAGAGCCAAGTGAGGATATTTCCTCTAAGTGAGGATATTTCCTCATGGATGGGGTTGTTAGAGAGGTAAATGCAAGAGTTCTGGAGAGAGGGGAATGTATGCAGTCTGTTGTGGATGGAAGGGCTAGGGAAGTGAGTCAGCTGTTGTTTGCTGATGATACAGCGCTGGAGGTTAATTCCGGTGAGAAACTGTAGAAGCTGGTGGTAAAGTGTGTGAAAGACGAAAGCTGTAGGTAAATGTGAATAAGAGCAAGGTTATTAGGTACAGTAGGGTTGAGGGACAAGTCAATTGGGAGGTAAGTTTGAATGGAGAAAAACTGGAGGAAGTGAAGTGTTTTAGATATCTGGGAGTGGATTTGGCAGCAGATGAAACCATGGAAGTGGAAGTGAGTCACAGGGTGGGGTAGGAGGCAAAAGTTCTGGGAGCGCTGAAGAATGTGTGGAAGGTGAGAACATTATCTCGGAAAGCAAAAATAGGTATGTTTGAAGGAATAGTGGTTCAAACAATGTTATATGGTTGCAAGGCGTGGGCTATAGATTGGGTTGTGCGGAGGAGGGTGGATATGTTGGAAATGAAATGTTTGAGGACAATATGTGGTGTGAGGTGGTTTAATCGAGTAAGTAATGAAAGGGTAAGAGATGTGTGGTAATAAAAAGAGTGTGGTTGAGAGAGCAGAAGAAGGTGTATTGAAATAGTTTGGTCACATGGAGAGAATGAGTGAGGAAAGATTGACAAAAAGGATATATGTGTCAGAGGTGGAGGGGACGAGAAGTGGGAGATCAAATTGGAGGTGGAAGGATAGAGTGAAAAAGATTTTGAGCGATCGGGGCCTGAACATGCAGGAGGGTGAAAGACATGCAAGGAATAGAGCGAATTGGAATGCTGTGGTATACCGGGGTCGACATGATGTGAAGCATCTGGGGTAAACATTGGAAAGTTTTGTGAGGCCTGGATGTGGAAAGGGAGCTGTGGTTTGGGTGCATTATACATGACAGCTAGGGACTGGGTGTGAACAAATGTAGCCTTTGTTGTCTTTTCCTTGCACTACCTAGTGTGCATGCTGGGGGGAGGGGGGTGTCATTTCATGTGTGGCAGGGTGGCAATGGGAATGAATAAAGGCAGCAAGTATGAATTATGGACATGTGTATATATGTATATGTCCGTGTATGTATACATTGAAGACAATATGTGGTGTGAGGTGGTTTGATCGAGTAAGTAATAAAAGGGTAAGAGAGATGTGTGGTAATAAAAAGAGTGTAGTGGGGAGAGCAGAAGAGGGTGTTTTGAAATGGTTTGGTCACATGGAGAGAATGAGTGAGGAAAGATTGACAAAGAGGATATATGCGTCAAAGGTGGAGGGAATGAGAAGTGGGAGACCAAATTGGAGGAGGAAAGATGGAGTGAAAAAGATTTTGAGTGATCGGGGCCTGAACATGCAGGAGGGTGAAAGGCGTGCAAGGATTAGAGTGAATTGGAACATTGTGTTACGCTGGGGTTGAGGTGCTGTCAATGGATTGAACCAGGGCATGTGAAGCATCTGGGGTAAACCATGGAAAGTTTTGTGGGGCCTGGATTTCAAAAGGGAGCTGTGGTTTCGGTGCATTATACATGACAGCTAGAGACTGAGTGTGAACAAATGTGGCCTTTGTTGTCTTTTCCTAGCGCTACCTCGCGCACATGCAGGGAGAGGTGGTTGTCATTTCATGTGTGGTGGGGTTGCGACGGGAATGAATAAGGGCAGACAGTATGAATTATGTACTTGTGTATATATGTATATGTCTGTGTGTGTATATGTATGTATACGTTGAAATGTATAGGTATGTATATGTGCATGCGTGGATGTGTATGTATGTACATGAGTATGTGGGTGGGTTTGGCCATTCTCTCGTCTGTTTCCTTGCGCTACCTCACTAATGCGGGAGATAGCGACAAAGTATAATAAACACATATATCTTATATCAATTATACTTAGTCGCTGTCTCCTGTGTTAGTGAGGTAGCGCAAGGAAACAACGAAAAAAAGGCCGAACCCACCCACACACATATGTATATACATAAACATCCACACACACACACACTTATACATACCTATACATTTCAATGTACACATACATATACATACCCAGACATATACATACATACACATGTACATATTCATACTTCCTGCCTTAATCCATTCCCATTGCCACCCCGCCACACATGAAAAGACACCCCCCTTCCCCCGCGCATGTATGAATCACAAAAACTTGAGGCGTATAAATTTTGCATCAATTGAGTGAGATGAAGTCCTAGAAATTCTACATAATAATCACAATCCATTCGAAAAGGCAAAAATCATGATAGGTCTTTATATTAAAAAAAAGGTTACTTTACACATTACTTAAATTTCAGAGATTTGCTATGCAAATTGACTGACCACATATACTGTCTAAGCAACTCACACAAAGTAGGGCAACATGGCATTCATGCTGGAAGATTATGCTTTGTTAAGCTGTCTGATCATGATAAAATTGTTGAGGCAATTAAGAAGGAAAAAATGCTGATGTGATGTATACAAACTTAACAAGAGCCTCCAACAAGCATGCCTATAGTGCCACAGCACAAAAAATAGATATGAATAAAATGAGGGGACTTGGTAATATGGAGAGATGGATCAATAAATACTAAACCAAACTCACAATTTCAGAAGCCTCATTGAAAAATGTTCCGTTGCCAGGGAAAATGCTTGCACTCATTCTATGTTTCCTTATATATGATGCATACTCGAACACAGACCACATCTTCATCAAATGATAGGCTTTATTGATCCTGTATCACTAGCAAGGATATATGTGGCCTGGTGGCCCATATCAGATTTCATATCATGAAAAGAAGAAACATAAGAAAGGGAAACCTAGGTATCATTTATGTAAAGTTCTGATTTAATCTCCTCAATAATTTCCAACAAGAAGATTTTGGAAATCTCAGCAAATCAGACCATTTTGCCTTGTGATAGTCATATTAAAAGCTGTATCAGCATGGAATGAGGAAACTTGATAAAACACCATCAAAAGATCATTTATGCATAAGCAAAGTTTCAATTCTGCTGGCTGTGCTTTCTGAGAAAACCAGAAATCATTTGCAAAACAGTGATTTTCATATGAGATAATGCTTGAAGAGACATGATGAACAAGTTATAAGAAGCACATGCTAATTCTTACTGAAGTGGACTATTCTTCTCGCTCGTCAACAATAATTTTCTCATTCTAAATCCATCAAAAAAAGTTTTACATATTGTAAATAATTCAAAGACCTAGAAAAGTTTTTCAAATCATCTTTGCACCTTTAACCAAACCGTACTGAGAGTTTTAACTCCCCTGATTCTCATTTACAGCAGTTTTGGTCAGGAATAAAAAAGCAAGGTTAAGCTCTTGCATTATCATTTTAAGAGTATCAACACAATGGCACTAAACTGGTAATTTACCAGTCTTTCTTTTCATAGTGAACTGTGATTCTAAGTAAGAAACAAAATACCAAACTACAAAAATTCATGTTTCTTAAATTAATCACTGCATGTTGAATTGTTCCATTTATTGGAAGAATCCACAGTTATGATTTTATGTTACACTTTTGACATCCTTAAAATGCATATCTACCAAAGTCACTTTCTCAAATAAAATCTTACATTTCCTTTGATTCTACCTCATTCTCATTTTCAAACGACAACCATTCTATTTGGGAAAAATAATTCTGACAACAGATAACTGTGGTTTCTGAAAACCTTCTTATCTCAATGCCATCATATTTTCAAGTTATAACCTTCACCATACATGGATGTCATTGTGGTAACAAGAGGAAGACGTATGAAAGAATATATATATATATATATATATATATATATATATATATATATATATACTGCAGAGAACTGGTACCACCTTTGTTTAAATCCATTAACAACTCTGAAACTCAGACTTACCCAAAGTTCAAAGTCTTCTCATGTGACGTTGTGGTTTAGTGTTGCAACAGCCTCCCTCTCGTTCTTTTAAGATGTATGCAGAAGTTCCCTCTATCACTTACATACGCAGTTCGTTAAATAATTTTCTCTTAAATATCTGTATCAAGTTATATAAACGGTAAATGGGAGAGTTGGTCTACATCACTTGTGTTTCGAGAGGCTTCACCTGTACCGTTCTTGTGATGATAGTTCGCACCAAAGCAAAACAAATCCGAAGCGTTCGTGCAACGTTCGTGTTGCAAATGTTCTTCTTTTAACTTTAGTGATGGCAACTCGAATGATATATTTACTTATTTATATTGTTAGGTAGAGAGAATTGTACATCCGTTAGGACTCTCCTTTATTTAATTCCTCCATTATTTTTTTCACTTGTATTTTTGTTTTTCGATAATTTCCCATAACAAACCTTTGTTTTGTAACGATTTTTCCTCCATTCCTCCTTTTTACCTTTTCTTTGTGGATATGATGATGATGAAGCTTATTGGCACAAGAACAGATATCATAAGAATTCATGGTACATTAATTGATAATGACAGCGTTGCCTTCTGGTTACAAAAGCTTTATAGTCTTTTACCCTTTCCCTTTCACTCCAAAGAAGTATATCCTTTCCGTGTCTCTGATACACCCATTCTCGAAGCTCCAGGAGCATCATAAAAAGGGTACTGGGGTTATAGTCATGGTACTAGGCTATGTAAAATAGCAAGGGGTAATCCACGTTGGATAGTCTATCTCAGTCCCAACTACAATTAGGGAACTTACGGTCGTGTCTGGGCTTCACCTCCTTCAACAAAATATTTGTATCAGGATTTGCCAAACTTGCAGCCCCTTTAACATCACTCACAGCGGGAACATGCACTTCAAACACACCCTCGTCGTATATACGGGATGAAACCTAAGGGAAGGCGTCCCAGGCCATCCAGGATAAGTTGGTGACAGGTGTGGTGACTTCTCTCACCCTTTCTTCCTAGAGACTGACGCTAGTTTCTCGGGAACGTGGGAGGGGGTTGCTGCCACAGGAGTTTTAACGGAGAAGGCGGGCATCCTGTGGCATATGCAAGTAGGGGGATTGAAAGGGGGCAGAGAGGAATATGCAGAACTACAGCAGCAGCAGGAAGCTCGAGCTGCTGGCTCTGAAGTGGGCAGTCACGGAAAAGTTCTGAGATTATCTCATAGGGAGCACATTTGTGGCATTGACGGATAACAACTCACTGACTCATCTAAAGCAAGCTAAACTGGGGACGGTAGAGCAGCGCTGGGTGGCCGGCCGATCTGGCCAAATTTCATTTTACCATAGAGCATCATGCAGGCAAGGCGAACGGGAACGCCTATGGGTTGTCGCAAAAGGCGAATGCACCAATGGCTGAGGCTGAGGATTCATCAGATAACGTGGAAGTAATGGGAGTGTTGGGTGAAGAGGAGTAGAGAGAGAGGGACATGGGTCAGGGAAGCAACCAGGGTGGCAAGGGAGAGAGAGAGAGAGAGAGAGAGAGAGAGAGAGAGAGAGAGAGAGAGAGAGAGAGAGAGAGAGAGAGAGAGAATCTCTCCCATGGGCAGGATCCAACGGAACTCGTGGAGTAGATATGTCTACCTAGCCTGTCGATGGATAGAGCGTGAGGGAGTTGCAACAACAGGACCATGGCATGCACTTACATGGTGTGTGTGAGAGTCAGGCTCGGGGGAACATGAAGGGGGGTCGAGTCTATGTTCAGAGCCCCATGGAAACAGAGGGAGAACTTACAACTAGAGGAGCAAGTCTTGGTTAGACGGTGGAACATGCCAGGGATAGGGTAGATCAGACAAGCTGGTCCTGCCTCAAACTCTAGGCAAGGAAGCCATGAGAGATATGCATGAGAAGATACATCAAGGGAAGGGGGAGCGGGGGGGGGGGGCGTACCACACGTAGAAAATGGGCGAGGAGAGGTAAAGGAAGGGATACAGTAATACTGTCTTATTACAGACTTAAACTGGACGGAGACAGGAAACGTCACGAATCTCCTGATGAAAGAACACAACGATACGATCCTTCAGCATGACGGTATCACACCCATGTGAAAGACGATCTAAGTACGATACGATCCTTCAGCTTGACAGTATCACACCCATGTGAAAGACGATCCAAGTTAAGTCAAAGGCTAGGCCATCACGTTGTTCTCACAGGACACAGCTCACGAGTCGTAAGACTAGGCTCTAAATTCAGAACCGTGACGAGCTTGTGTAAATACCAATCTGTACAATGATAGAGAGAGTCTTACATTCGCAAGTTGAAGTGTGGTACATTCGCAAATTGAAGCGTAGCAACGGTTTAATTCAAACTCGTAATACATCAGTCGAGAAGATTTATAGGAAGCTGTAACGAAGAGATTTATGCAAGGTTATAATGAATTACGAAAAGGTAACTAATTCTATACGAGGCTACAATGAATTACAAAAAGGTAACATTCTATATGTGGCTACAATGAATTACATACGGTACCTAATGCTACGAGGCTACAATGAATTACATAAGGTAATATGCTACGAGGCTACAATGAATTACATAAGGTAACTAATGCTACGAGGCTACAATGAATTACAAAAAGGTAACTAATTCTATATGAGGCTTCCATGAAGTAGAGAAAGGTAACTAATACTAATGTTCTAACTGCAAACAGAAGTACATCCACTCTGCCGTGATACCACATTAACACTGTGAAAATGACAGTGATTTTGAAGCAATGTGCTGTCGTGATACCTCATAAACACAACACACTGTGAAAACAATGTGAAAACAATGTGCTGTCGTGATTCCTCATAAACACAACACATTGTGAAAATGACAGTGATTTTGAGGCAATGTGCTGTCGTGATACCTCATAAACACAACACACTGTGAAAATGACAGTGATTTTGAAACAATGTTCTGTCGTGATTCCTCATAAACACAACACATTGTGAAAATGACTGATTTTGAAGCAATGTGCTCATGATCTCAGCTGCAACAGTGACTGTGATGCAGACCCAAGTACGAGTTGCAGATGAGGTTAAGCAGCATAGTCACCATGTCGTTGTTGGTGATGGCCCCCGCGTGTTGAGAGTCGAGGCAGAAGAGCAGGCGGCTCCTGAAGGCTGGGTGGGAGGTGAGGCCACGACGGTAGAGTTCGTCACACTCCTGAATCGCTGCCAGGTTGAGCGGTAAGCTGGAGTCCCACCACCACAGTCCCGAGGTGGACCTCGTAGGGACCAGGTGGTCCCGAGGGGTCGTGGCTTGCGTCAGGGCCTCAGGTGATCTTAGGTGGTCATGTTGGGTTGCAGTCTGCATTTCGGCTCCATAGGATTCCGGGTCATCCAATGGACTTGTGGTTTGCTCTGTGACCTCCTGTGTCCCTGGTCTGCTGCTGTCCTCGTGGTTATTGCATGCCAGGTGGCATGGCGCCACATGGGAAGCCTTGGTGGCTCTGTACTGGTTCAGAAGGTGGTTGAACGTCATCTCGCTCCAGTCGAAGTTGGTGGGATTAAAGGCAGCCAGCACATTTGGGGAGCTGTACGAGTGTGGCCGCAAGCGGCTCTGCGACAGCACCAGGACCCGCGTCCGCTGGCCGATCTGACGATAGGAACATGTAGAATAATTCTTCAGGTCACCATGTCGTTGGCTCTAAAAATGTCAAAATGATTCATAAGCTCGTAAACAACATGGAGGAGAACAGCAAATTGTTGGAGGTAAGTATAAACAGTTTTGAGTGATGTATGGACCAGATAATCACCCAGTCATGGACCAGAGAGTCATCCTGTCAAAGTGTTGACAGAGGTAAGATGGTGTAGTCATAGAATTCCTCTACATCATCGACGGGTCCGGAAATGCTCACAAAAGAACTTTCGGGTAAAACTTGTTGAATGAAGGAGTACTCAGGGAGGAACAGAAACGTGCTTACGAATGACTGGAGATTGATATGTTTGTGGATTAAAAAAAATTCTCAAAGGGATAACATAAGTCATCACCACCCCAGGCCAAGGACGTCCCTCCAGGGGCACACACAAAATACAAAGCGCTACTCTAGGTGCAAAGTACCTATTCATCTTATGGTCTTGGTGGCATTCATCCCCGTGCACTAAGTGTGCCCCTGAACTTGCACTAGTGCTTACTCGTCCGTTCCGTTTGTGCTTAAAAACTAGAACTATCCCTTCTTAGAAACATGCGTTGATTCACCCTATCCCTAAGAAGAGGGACCGTTCTAACTCCTCGAAGTATCGACACGTTGCTTTGACATCTACCACTTCCAAAGTCTTTGAATCCCTCTTCTTCAACTCCCATGTCTCAGGCGTCCTAAATCCCAGTCTTCTTCCTGATCACCAGTATTGTTACCGCAAGGCGAGATCCACTGGTGATATTCTTTCCTATCTTTCTAACGTGTAGTCATCAACTCTGAAAGGTTTGGGGGAATCCTGTGCAGCTTCCTTTGATATATCTAAGCTCCCCTTCCCTATCTTGCTCCCTCATATCTAGCTTCCTCGGGTCGATTTATCTCAGTTGTTGTTGATGGATCAGTCTCTCCCTCTTTCTCAATCAACAGCGGGGTCCCTTAAGGTTCTGTCCTGTCTCCTATTCTTTTTCTCCTTTATATCAACCATTTCCTTCTTCCACAAATAACGAAATGCACTCACACGCAGACGACTCTACACTGAATTCCTCCATATCCTTCAATTCTCCTTCTCTCTCTCTCGATCTACATCTCATCTCGACAGAATGTCATCAGTAAACTCAGACTTGGACAGGATATCCTAGTGGGGTAGACGAAATCTGGTTGTTTAATACCTCCAACACCCAATGTTCGCCCATCTTTCCATCGGAAAATCCCCCCAACTTTCAACGGTTCTGTAATTCCACCTCCTGAATCAGTGAACATACTTGATATTACTGTAACAACCACTCTATCTTGGAGACCCCCACATTACCGGAATATCGAAGTCTACTTCTAAGAAACTGGGAGACGTTTGAATGTCGGATCTTTTTCTGTACAGTTGCTCCGTTTATACAAAGGACTGACCCGTGCTTACATGGAGTACTGCTCTTACATCAGGGGTGGTTCTAACTCCACATACTTGACAGAGTCGAAAGCGGTCCGACTTAATAAACTAGCCTAGTACACTTCAAAACTTGACCCACTTGCCCCACGTCACATTGCTGGTTCACTTCTCCTTTTCTATAGGTATTACATTGGTCTTTGTTCCTAAGAGCTGGGTGCTTGTGTACCCCCAACACTAGACAGACCACGCAATAATCTGCAAGCTGCAGTGTCACATGATTATTGTGTGGCCGCTGACAACTCTAGGGAGGGCAGTCTTGATAACTTCCTACACTTCGAAGCTTTGGAACCCTTCCTTTCATGTCTTTCCCAACAACTATGACTTCGCATATTTTAAAAGACAGGCTATTCACTTCCTCCAAAGTTTGTAAATACTTCCCCGTCTCTTCTTTTTTTTCTTTTCATTAATCTCTCAATATTTCAGTTAAGGCCCGGCCCTGTTGTTGACTTTTGTCCGTGACTGGAAACGCCAACGAAAAAAAAAAAGAATCCGTTACACATCCACTCACTTTGCTTGGTTATTAATCTGTACATTTCTATATTAATCAACCGACATTCTTGTTCATATTGAGGCAAGGTGTGGGATCTGGATCTTCTAATTACTCTACATTCTTTATCCTGCTCACTTCTTATCACTCAAGTTTCCAGGAATGTTCATAATTCAATCATGACCTCATAAACACCTAGTACTTCCACCTACTCATATCCTTCTCATGCAAAAGTTGTGTTATTAAGAACATGTACATAATGTTTCATTGTTTCACTTCCTATGTATATTTCGTTCATTCTTAACTCATCTTTTATCATTTTTTTCCTTGTGTTCCCTAATTGTTTAAAGGTTTGAATACATATATCTACCTCAGCATTTTCAGTGGCTCTTTTTGCCGCCTTTGATTAGGTGCAACACCATTATATGTGAGGGAGCCCAAAGAAATTGAACATTATTGCCTTGATCCCTTAATTCAAGCATCATTTTTCTACGGACACCAGTAGTGTTCAAAAACTGGACTCCAGCTGCTTAAAGAAACCAAAGTTAACCTGCCATCTACAAAGAAATATGCATCATTAAACAACTACACAACCTTCTCTAGTCCTGTTGCATATAATTCAGCTTAAGCCCAATCTTAGTGTCCCCAACAATCATAATCTAAGTACTGCATTAAGGAACCCACATCCTGCCCTGCCACTTGACAGACCTGGGCCATCACAGTGTATATGTAATTTTTGATGTACTTGTTTTTAGGTAAACTACAAATCTACCCATACAATGCCTAGTTCATACAATGATTTGTTCAGAGTGAGAGGCAATATGTTTATAACAATTTCCTGCCCTTCCCACTACGTGACCCGGTAACTTTCCTGAAAAGATATACACCTATCATGTGATTTCTTTTTCAAATACATTACAATTATAAGGACTTTCATATAACCTCTCTTGTCTTGCCTTTTGTTTTCAAAACTCACATATATCTTGTAAAAGTTTTTCCCTACTGTTCCCTCCCAAACATATTGCAGAAACATTTAATTTCATTAAGTGAAATGCTTTGTCAACTTTACGGTGCTGGAACGAAACTCAGGTACGATACCACTGAGAGAGTGAAATTTAGAACAGTGAGCCAGATATACAGCATCAGTTGACATTCTGAGACCCTTTGAAGCCTAGCTGGGACTGCACTAAAAGTACATCACCGAGAGGTTGAAGCATATCCAAGATTAATCTAACAAAGTAGAAATAGGGCTGAAGCCTTCCGAAGACTGAGTACAGCACATGCTTACCTGCTCCAGGAGAGGCACGACAGCCTTGTGCATCTGCAGCAAGAAGTCCAGGATATCGGGAGGGTAGTGGTTCTCTGCCTCGTTCCACACTTCCCGCCACTGCATCATCCACGAGGTGTATCCTGCCCAGGGATATAGAAGTAGCTCAAGTGTAGGGGGCGCTCTGTTTATTCTGGATGCAGGTTACAAGGATGTTAGTTCTATATGTAAGGGGCAAGTGTGTTAGCTTTAAACGTTACGAAACGAGTATTAACTTCTAGATTTAGGGGGTACGATAGTTCTAGATGTGGTGAAGTTAGGTATAGGTGCCAGGTTTAAGGTGTTGGCTCTAGATTTACGATGGACACGGCTGGAAGGACATCCACTACCTCCAGGTCTAGGATGGGCTTGGCTCCCAGTGTCCTGGTACCACGGACTTGCTGGGAATAGGAAGTTGGGGACTCGTTCTCTCGACCATCAGCAAGATTTTGGGAGATATTGTACCAAAAACCAACATGAGTTGGGGAAACAGCTCATCCAAGAGTTGGGAGATCAATCAACAAACACCAGCAGGAGTTGGGAAGATAGCCCACCACCATCCGGATGTGGAATATTACTTACCCACCACCAGTAGGTCAGGAGTGGGCTCGGCCCCTGACGCCCATCTTTTTAACTCCACCAACTCCTGGGTCGAGTTGAGCAAGTCTAGTCTCATCTCGCTGAATCTCCGAAATCTGTGGTGGGGGTAATTATAAAGGTTTATATCACCGATTCCTGATTATCTATGTCAAATATTAACATATATTCATTCTTTAATAGCAAGATGCCATGTTGTGATTTGTAATAGATTTCCAAATTGCTGCCAAGCAACGACCTTACATCTCAACTCTTTTTCTGTGTGGTACTGAAGTAATTTGATTTCTAAGCTATAACATTCTCATACATGAAAATTTCTGTCAGTAATCACTCGTCATATCAAACTCATTTTTGTTTTCCTGTTTATCACATTTCAATCGTATCAAAAGCTTTTTCTACCGATTCTATACACTCATCAGAAACATGATTTAAAATATTCATGTCTTAATTGTCCTTAACTCTTTATATAACGAAAATAAATGTTATCTGTAAATGTATATTGCTGTGACGAACCTGTAGGTGATCCGCATTCGCGGCGCTTCCTGTGTGAGCGCTTCCATGTCGGTCCAAAGAAATGATTGCTGGTACTTCTTTGCCTCTGACCACGACATATTCCTATTCTGAAGAACAAAAATGTGTAAATGATTTTACTCCAGCCTGTGAAATTAGGTAACCTGTCTACCTATGGGAATGGGCGTCCTTGCCTTTCGCTAACTTACAGCGTGGGGAACCCCAGTTAGGCAAAATTAATTCCCACAAAAGGTTTAAAGGCTGACTGTACTTGATCCACCCTATAGAAACAATAACGTAATTAATGATAAAAGAAATATATACAAGTTACGCTTCTGAGTAGTTATACATACTGAGTACCACCATTGTACCAAAGAAAAAAATACTAGAATTAGGGGTTCTTGAGATAAAAATGTGTCTTGAAGCACCTAGAGAACAAAAATACACTTCATCACAGGAAGACAGGGAACTGAAAATACCCAGCACGTCAGTTCCTAATTATATCATTATTATAGTCTGAGTAAAATTAGTTTTTCACAGGTTATGCATGAATCTTTTTTTACTTTGATTATATGATTATCATACCAAATGACAATGATATATTGACATAAGAAAACACTCCAAATCTTTCCAACAGGCAATGAATCGACTTACCAGAAGATACACGGTGTAGTGGGACTCGGAGTCAGTACGGCTGAGAAACTCGTTGAAAAGGTACCTGACTTTAGAGTCGCCCATAAAGCAAAGCCACAGGCGAGGCGTCTCCTCCAACCTTCTCTTCACACAGGTGACAAAGCTGGCCGGATCGTCGTAAGGCTCCACGGTGCAAGGAACGTAGGGTAGCACACCGCCCCCAGCGATCACTCTGCTCCGCCAGAGGAAGAACGGAAGCTTCAGGTTAGCACTTTTTCTATTCATATGTTCATTGGTAGTATATTTCCTGTGGTTGAGTTTCTCACCAGACTTGCTATCGCCGAAAAATAGTAGTCTGGGAAGAAGCGCTGCGAGGGGGTAATAATCGGTGGTGAATGCTCCAGACGGAGAACTCCTCTTCCGCAGCAGGTGACGTACACTATGGGTGGCTGCAGACGACCCTTCCAAACTCAGGTAATTCACAGCCGATTCGTCAGCTTTCCACTCCTCAGTAGACACACCCATGCTATACGTTACATTACTTACAGAATTCCGGGGGATATTTACCTCATACAGACTGTGGTTGTGGTGGACGCTAGTGATAGTAAAGAGAGCGCGGCAAATGTGTTTGGACGTGGCGGACAAGATGACAACAGCGTCTCGCCTGGCTGGTTGTAATTGTGGCCTCTCGCCATTATCACTGTTGCTCCAATAAAAACCGATCAACAAACACATCACTGCAATCGTTACCATAAAAGCTCTTCGAAGGAAGACCACCGTACATACTCGGTGGCTTGACATACTGATTTCAGGTAGCAGCAGCTAGCCATCCAGCTCCAACCGACACCCGTGAAAGACAAGGAAAAACGCGTCTAAAATCAAATGAATGATGATAACATATTCATTGCGGAAATACTTGACGATTACGGTGAACTCTTGAAAATCTCTATGAAACTCTACGTTACTACCAGTGTTTCACTCTTCTCGATGATACTATTTTAATTTTTTTCGCCGGGAAACGTTAACTTTAAACAGAAGCCCCAAGTGCAGGGAGGTTCGCCGCGTGCACCCGATCACAGGTTGACTGACCTCGGAAGGTGGATAAAGCCAGCTTTTTCACATGCACTTCATATATGACATTAGATTTCGGTATTCCACTGAACACACTGTCTTTATATATATATATATATATATATATATATATATATATATATATATATATATATATATATATATATATTTTTTTTTTTTTTTTCCATACATACTCGACATTTCCCGCGCTTGCGAGGTAGCGTTAAGAAATGAGAACTGAGCCTTGTAGGGAATATCCTTACTTGGCCCTATTTTTGGAAAAGTAAAACAAAAAAAAAAAAAGAGGGGAGGATTTCCAGCCCCCCACTCCCTCCCCAGTCAGTTCCCTTCTATGGCACGCAGGGAATCCGTGGGAAGTATTCTTTCTCCCCTATCCCCTGGGATATATATATATATATATATATATATATATATATATATATATATATATATATATATATATATATCGTCTGTCCATCATGAATCATTTCTACTACTACGAGAGCAAAAAACGACGATATCAAACATAAAACTATTCCTCCGAAGGTCAGTTTTGACACAAAATGAATATATACGACATTTACGATCAAGATGCTTGGTTTTTCGTTCATGGATTGAACAGAAGCAATCAACAATGGTTGCTACTGCTCAATCCATGAAGTCCCCCCCACCACGGAAAGGTAACCAAGCTTCGGGGGGGGGGGATGGGTGTTTACCCTGACGCCAACTACGAAACGCAGTACAATATTTTTATAAAATCTTTCCTTAATCATGAAAAATGTATCACTTTCCGTAATCTTGAAAAATGAATCGCTCTCCTTAATCTTGAAAAATGAATCACTTTCCTTAGTCTTGAAAAATGAATCACTTTCCTTAGTCTTGAAAAATGAATCACTTTCCTTAATCTTGAAAAATGTATCACTTTCCGTAATCTTGAAAAATGAATCACTTTCCTTAATCTTGAAAAATGAATCACTTTCCTTAATCTTGAAAAATGAATCACTTTCCTTAATCTTGAAAAATGTATCACTTTCCGTAATCTTGAAAAATGAATCGCTCTCCTTAATCTTGAAAAATGAATCACTTTCCTTAGCCTTGAAAAATGAATCACTTTCCTTAGTCTTGAAAAATGAATCACTTTCCTTAGTCTTGAAAAATGAATCACTTTCCTTAATCTTGAAAAATGAATCAATTTCCTTAATCTTGAAAAATGAATCACTTTCCTTAGTCTTGAAAAATGAATCACTTTCCTTAATCTTGAAAAATGAATCACTTTCCTTAATCTTGAAAAAGGAATCACTTTCCTTAATCTTGATCTTGAAAAATGAATCAATCAATCACAGGGAAGAATAGCCCCAGTCATATGAAGACTTGCTGACCGAATCCTTGCGCATTGGGTAGAAAGTGATTTCTTTGATGGTAGCTTTATGGAAGGCACGGTAGCGTCGGAAGAGTTTCATTTGTTCTTTGAAGAGGGTAGGCAAGAGCAACCAGCCTGAAAATACAATGACTTCGGCCAGGGCGCAGTGGTGTGGGCTGCGAGCATGCCTGTGGCAAGTGATGTGCTCCACAGAGAGGCCAGTGATACTGAGGAAGTTGGGATCCGACATGAGTTTGTTATAGGTGGGGCATCCCATATCCTCAAGGTTAACGACTTTAGCGCGGCATTTGAAAACGGTGGTAAAGAGAGCCTCGATATATCCTCCCTTGAAGAGCAATACGTCGTACTGGTTAAGTACATCAAGAAAAGAAAGAATATATATATATATATATATATATATATATATATATATATATATATATATATATATATATATATATATATATATATATAGGGCCTTATTATCCTAAATGAGCCGCTTGGTCTTGCTTTCAGAACCGCCAGAAATCTCATGTGTACCAACATTTTCTTGCTTCCTATCGAGACTTCGGTCTTTCTCCCTCTTCGAGAGGCAAGAGGCAACTATCTTGAAAGCCAGGTGGAAGAAATACAGCGCCCAGAAGCGATATTCCCATAATAAAGTGGCAGACAGGAAGAGAAAAGTGAGAACATCCTCGCCACAGGATAGCCTGAGGCACTCGGCCGGGTTGCTGTCCTCCCGCCATCAGACACTCGTCCCAGCGATCACAAGTACAGACGACTCCACCGTCAGACCATCATATCTTTATTATACTCACAACAAATCTTATCAGTGTATCAACTTTGAAAGTATATGGGGGCGGACACTATATATATATATATATACTTTTTTCATACTATTCGCCATTTTCTGCGTTAGCGAAGTAGCGTTAAGAACAGAGGACTGAGCCTTTGAGGGAATATCCTCACTTGGCCCCCTTCTCTGTTCTTTCTTATGGAAAATTAAATACGAGAGGGGAGGATTTCCAGCGCTCCGATTCCTTCCCTTTTAGTCGCCCTATACGACACGTAGGGAATACATGGGAAGTATGTAGTATGTGTGGTTTCAGAAGTGGTAGAGGATGTGTGGATCAGGTGTTTGCTTTGAAGAACGTATGTGAGAAATACTTAGAAAAGCAAATGGATTTGTATGAAGCATTTATGGATCTGGAGAAGGCATATGATAGAGTGGATAGAGATGCTCTGTGGAAGGTATTAAGAATATATGGTGTGGGAAGCAAGTTGTTAGAAGCAAAGTTTTTATCGAGGATGTAAGGCATGTGTACGAGTAGGAAGAGAGGAAAGTGATTGGTTCTCAGTGAATATAGGTTTGCGGCAGGGGTGTGTGATGTCTCCATGGTTGTTTAATTTGTTCATGGATGGGGTTGTTAGGGAGGTGAATGCAAGAGTTTTGGAAAGAGGGGCAAGTATGCAGTCTGTTGTGGATGAGAGAGCTTGGGAAGTGAGTCAGTGACTTTAGCGAGGCTTTGTCATTACCAATGGACGAAAAGGAGTACACTTCTCATCGACGAACTTCTCATAAGTCCATCGTTTCTCACCTCTTGGTGGCAGCGTATCTTCGAAGCTGCAGGAACCCCTTGAAGAGTTGGGGGAGGGGGGAGGGGGGAAGGGTGTTAGGGGTCTTGGGCTTGTATGCTAAATTGTAATGAAGGAACTACTTTAGTACGGGAATTGTGAATTCATTTCTTAACGGTTACGGCTTCAGGCCTAGTCCACCTGGTCGTGGGCGATAAAGACACTTCATTTACATTAATATTCTTCACATTTTTCCCTGAATTTATATCTAACATATTTGCTATGCAATGGATATAGTGATTTCGTGATTTTTTTTTTTTTTTTGCATATATTATTGTACATACACCAATTGTCAACGTATGTATTTCTCGCTTTATTGTAGGTAAAGATGCGAAACACAATTCCTTCAGTCGGTGAAGAGGTATATTACATCCATTGCCCTGGTGCAGTACGTCAGAGAACGTATGCATAATAAGAGTTCATTGTACAAGGATAACGTAGTTCTGCAGTAACATTAGGCTGATGAAGCATAGATTTCACAGAGAATGATTTTCTAATGGTTTAAGTGAAGGGACAAATGTTTTAATAACTCAAATGCTTTGATATAACTTAGAACTCTTTTTCTCCCCCGCCCCTGTGCTTCGTTATAACAATGTGCATCAGAAGACATGACTATAAGCAGATTTCAAAGTCAGAGGTAAAGAGGTTTCCATTCCTTGACCTCATAAGTTACTATAAGAGTTTTCAAGACATTTTGTGTCCGTATTTGTGGTCAAGGATGTTCTACTGTCAGCGATTAACGTTGAAATCACTTAGTATTAAGCAATTTCCGTCAACCCTATTCTCAGCAGTGTTTTTTTTTTCTTGTCATTTATTGAACTGTTACACTTGCTTTAGGAACTAACATACAGCTGTAGTCTTTAGGGTCGAGGAGTTAACCTTTATATGATGTGTAGAAAAAATATCATCCATCTCGTGTTACTGATTCCAATTAACTGCCTCACGCAGAACAATGACATCTGCCAATGTTCTTATTTTACATGTATTTCTGGATGCGTATAATTTTCTATAATCTTTATTGCCTGTTGTCAATTATTATCATTTCAATAATGCTGCGGTAAAACTTTTGTAAACAGACTCAAGTGAGCAAACTAAAAAAAAAAAAAAGGGGGGGTTTAACGACATCGAGCTACGCAATTACTTTATATTTCTTTGCTTGCTTGCTGACAATTATATCCTCAACAGTTATTCTACGATATCTTTATGGATAATATATCATTAGAATATCTAAAATATGCAAAACATTCCTGTATCATAACATCCTATAATAATATACATATCAATGCTTTGTTACTGGAGGTGTTGGTAGCCCTGCCAACTTTGCCACGTTAGTGTGTATTGTTTATTTATGTTTTAATTTGTTTTTATTGTTTTGAGAATATAAAAAGACATTCTAACATATCAAGAACTCCCATATAATATAATATGAAGTATTGTAATGGGTATTTTTTGGTTTTAATCCAACAGTGATATAAGATATAGATTGATATTTGAGCAGTTTAAGGTGTCTGGCATCAACCAGGCGCTTTAGGCCAGTCGGCACCTGCGCTCAGCTGAGAGAACCAGTGTAGTGTGGGTCGAAGGAGCATCTGTGCGAGTAAGCGTAGTGAGCGTGTGCGTTATTACGAGCCCTTGCTGGCTCTTCAGGTGACCAACAGTCTCATTTCGTTCAGGTGTGGAGCAAGTTAGGCGAGCTGGATTCCCCAAAGGAAAATTTCTTCTCCGTTTTCAAGCGTAGAATGTGGATTACGGGAAAGGTTGACCAGACCTCGCAAAAAGAACAGATATATACGGATTTGTACAATGAATGTCGAAACATTGCACCTGGGGCTAGACTCTCCTACATGTTGCGGACCAGGCTCGAGAGGTACCAGAGAGAGGACAGGAAAGAGATAGTTAACAGAACTTACGAAGGTTGTGCCCCACTCTTCATTGCATGCAAGAGAGGCAATGTTGAAGTGGTGGATTATCTCATAACAACTTGTGGGGCGGACGCCGAGCAGCGGGGGTTGTATGAGGTGCCGGACGACCGATCAATCCACAATGTGACACCATTGTGGTGTGCATCAGTTGCTGGCCGTCTGCCTGTGGTCAAGTGTCTGGTCCAGCATGGCGCAGATGTCAACAGTGTGTCTGACACGGGGTCAACGCCTGTTCGCAGTGCTTGTTTCATGACCCATCTCGACATTGTGACTTACCTTGTGGAAAATGGAGCAAATATTTCAAAACCTAATTATAATGGGGGTACCTGTTTGATAAACTCTGTTCAGAGTGTAAAGCTGTGTGAGTACCTGCTTAAACATGGTGCCGATGTTAATGCACAGGATATTCAAAATAAGACAGCATTACACTATGCCATTCAGGAACACCGATTTGAGACCACGAAATTATTACTTGAACATGGAGCAAATCCACACCTTACCAGTCGATACCATGATGATGCCTTACAAACGGCATGCATCAAGGGGGCTTGTCAAATATATGAATATTTGATAAATGTTGTCTCGTATCCCCCGAGCAGGATAGCAGATGGATATGAACTGCTCGGTACCACGTTCTTAGATGAACACCATGACATACAGGCTGCTCTACAGTACTGGAGGAAAGCTGCAGGTATTCGGCATACCTCTGGGGTTTCCAAACAGATATTGCCTGCAAGGCGTAATTACCAGTATGCACTAGAGTTCAAGACTGCTGAGGAGTTGGAAGCAATAGCTATAGATTTAAATGGTATGAGGACGCAAAGTCTTTTAATATGTGAACGTATCTTAGGCACCGCTCATAAGGATATGATCTTTAGACTGATGTACAGAGGTGCAGCATATGCCGATTCACTCCAGTATCAAAATTGTATTGACCTGTGGCTTTATGCTCTGGAACTCAGAATTCAGAGAGATACGATTCTTTTCAATGAAACATGTTTCACGGCGCAGGCATTAGTGCGACTGTATTTAGACATGATAGATAAGCATGGTGCCGGGGTGATGCAGAACACTGTGAGCTTTGAGGATTCCTACCGTACCCTGGAGTTGCTCGCGGAGCAGCTTCCCAAATGCATGTCTCTCCTTCGGATACAACCAGTCCATAACAAACACCAAACCAACTTTGACCATATGTTGAGAGTTTTAACACACATGCTTTTCGTTGTGCTTCATATCCCAAGAACAGAGGAACAGCAGGAGAAGGTGGCAACCCTTGTGAACAGCATTCTACGTTTGGACCCTAGAACATGTGTGGGGGGTCACTCGCTTCTCCACCTTGCAGCCATGAAGACAAACGTGCTTAAGAATCATTCATCGTTGGAAGATGAGCACATGACGCCCTTTCCATCCGTCGTGGTTGTGTCCTTCTTGCTTGCTTGTGGTGCCCCTGTGAATACAACCAATGACAAAGGGTCATCTCCACTCTTCATGGCCTCTCAGGATGTTCTCTTCAAGGAGGAGGTGAGATATTAATTTACGTATGTTTTCCTTCCAGTTAAGATGATTTTTTTTTTAGCATTTACTGTGTAGAAATGGATGGTTCCCTAGCAAAAATAGATATAGTTGGAGGTGAGTTATTACTTTGCGTATGTTTTCCTTCTAATTAAGATTATTTTCTTAGCATTTACTGTGTAGAAATGGATTGTACCCTAGCAAAAATGAATATTGTAAATATTTTTGTTAATCACTATATTTTACTACTTGGGCAGATCACTATTTTTATGTTGACTTCATGGTCGCAATTTAGCATATTAGGTTTTTAAGATTTTTAAGTTAAGGAATGTATAGTTATCCAAATATAGTTATGGTGCCTGTTGCATATCATGTAATAAATTTTCTGCTAAGGCTTTGGTTATGAATTGCATGGATCTTATGAGGTCAGCTAGTTTACTGAGGACAATGTACCCAGGCTAGGGTAAATCCAGATTTGGGGACACACACTTGACTTTGTTTTGCAGTGGTAGTGCATTACAAGGGGAATAAAACAAGAACAGGGTTAACATGATTTGGATATTTCGATTAATGAGGAAGAATGCGAAGATCAGGGAAAATGTTAGAGGTCACATGTTTTGAAATAGACAGTACTCAAGAGACCTCATCGCATATCTACTGGCATCAGATATTTACCCAACTCTGGAATTTGTTTGTGAAATAAGATTCTTTGCTCCTTGTTTTTACATCCCGTTGCAGAAAGGTTTTATGTATTTAAAAGAACTGAACTTTCATTGCTTGTGTTTCGACGTTCATGATTGGGTGGATTAAACAATATTTGTATATTTAGATAGTAACGTTGAAAATTTGGGTAAATACTGGTTGCTAGGAAGTAAGTTTTTCCTCTGTCAGCTTGAGTGTTATTGTAGAATAAAGAACAAACTAAATCAACTTCCCGGATCATGTACTCTATATAGAGTATGTTACCACTGCAATACAAAGTCTGTGTCCTAAAGTGGACCTTTACACAGAAATGCTTTTATGTTTCATTTTCTGTAAGTGTGCACTTTTGCAACTGATCTTCTAGTACATTTCCCATTGACGAATTTTCTAAGGACATTTTGATATTTCATTCATAGAGCACTGTGTATTGTTTGCTCTAATTAAAGCTCCCTCATTTGATGCCTAATTTTTTTTAATTTGGATCCCTGTTAGTGGCATGTTTTTAGGTGTTTTAATGTTTTGTCGTTGTTGCCACATGGAAGGATATAGATATCATAAGAATGAAGGGAAGCAGATGGAGTGGAAGATTTTGTTTAGTGTAAAGAGGTTGATATGAGTAGACAGATTAACTTAGTGCACAAAGTGAAATGATAAGAAGTACTTTTATAAGTGTGCTCTTAATTTTGCTCATTCTTGTTCATGTACTTCTCTTTTGATTTTGTAATTTGTGGGGAACTATGATGTTTTTTGTCGTTCCTGGTCATTCCTCTCATGGCTTGGTTTGATTTGCCTCAGTGTGCTTTCTGTCCCTTAGAAAATCTTTACATTCGTCATAGATAAGCATTTCTTGAAGGTATGATCATTGTCAATTAAAATTTGACCTTACAGTAATCCCCAAATTTTGTTTGTAGCTATATCCAGTAATTGTTAGGAGAGGATTTGGTAATATTTAAGCATCAGCTTATCACAACTGCTGGCTAGTAATTTTGTTGAATTACAAACTTCCAGGTGATGTAGTACACAGCCAAAGCAGCACATCCTTACATATCATTTAACGAAATAGAATGTAAGCCTTATAAGATACATGGATAAACTATTAACCCTGTGACATTACTTGCAGTTAGCTCAGTTAGAACAGGTTGCGTATGGATAAACTGTCACCTGAAAATCTGGAGGGTACTACATACATATCCTGTGCTTGTAGTTATGTAAAGCAGTTTGGAAGTAGCTGTTACTGATGATTTCACATCTGTTTTTAAGTGTAGAGGCTTCTGCTTCAGCTTTTGTCAGATTACTATCAGAAAAAGTAGTATTTTTGCCAATATATACGTATTTCATAATATTATGGGTGGAAGAGAAAGGTGTTTTACATCTTTTCCATTCTATTTGTTTTCTACTCAGTTGAAGAGAAAGCATTCTGTGGAAAGGTACATAATTACAGTTTATATTCTGTTTTCAGTACTGCATGTCAGTGTTTCTCATTCATGTATTTGTGATGATGCAACCTTTCCTGCATGTGGAAAATAGCTTTTACAGTACTATATAAGCTTTAAGGTTTATCACCTTCAAAGTTTGCCAGTAATAAGAAGGATCAGTTAATACAAATTTATAAACTCAAAAGAACGAAGATATTTAAGTGTAGGGAATATTATAAGAATTATAGTTCACGACAGTAATAGTGATGCAGTCAGTGGTAACTGTTGATACACTTAGATTAATTTGCATTGGCAGTAGGGTTCTTACAGCTCTAGCAGGACACTACCTAGATGCAGAATTATTGATACATTGTTTCATATAAATTTAAGCAAGGTGTGCATGTATTTAGAGATTCATATGATCTTTGCAAATTAGCAAGATGTGCAGTAGATATGTGAATATAGATAGAAAAGCACATGGACTAATAAATTTTGAGTTGTCACCAGTATAAGATAAATGATTTTAACAAAGGAGGTGCAGAAGTAACCAAATTCAAGAACTACTGTCTTTATTATCAGTGGGTTTGATTAAAGAGTTTATTGTGAATTTTATTTTCAGATTTGAAAAAAAAAACACATACATCATGACAGTTTTAGCAGGGTAATGTAGTGGCTTTGATAAGGCAGAGTATTGTAGTATTAACCTATTTCCAGTAAAAGGCTGGACACATTATTGCTCAGAAATGCAGCTCAGTTTTTCAGTCATCAATAAACTGAGCATAATATTTGAAAGAATATTGTAAAATTTGTGTTAGATGAAAAAACATTATTTTTGCATTTGCTGTTTTGAGGAGGGATATAACATTAAAGATGGTTTATATGGGTCTCGTGCAGTTCTGCATTTTTTTTATGTTGAAGGCTCCAGTCATGGACAAAAGTCCACATCAAGGCATGCAAAGGAATAGAGTGAATTGGAACGATGTGGTATACAGGGGTCGATGTGCTGTCAATGGACTGAACCAGGGCATGTGAAACGTCTGTGGGGTCTGGATATGGATAGGGAGCTGTGGTTTCAGTACATTACACATGACAGCTAGAGACTGAGTGTGAAGAAATATGTCCTTTTTTGTCTGTTTTCCTGACAGTACCTCGCTGAAGCAGGGGATAGCGATGCTGTTTCTTGTGGGGTGGGGTAGCACCAGGAATGGTTGAAGGCAAGCAAGTATGAATATATGTATGTCTTTGTACGTATATGTATGTATATGGGCATTTATGTATATATATGTGTATGCACATGAGTGGATGGGCCATTCTTTAGTCTGTTTCCTTGCGCTACCTTGGAAACGCAGGAGACAGCGACAGAGTATAATAAAAAAGTAAAATAATATCAACAATATATATATATATATATATATATATATATATATATATATATATATATATATATATATATATGTGTGTGTGTGTGTGTGTGTGTAATAAAAACCTCATAATTGCCAAAGCTACCAGAGCTTTTGTCAAGGCTTGCTTGCTTCCATCAGCCAACAACTTACTGTACCTTTTCATAGGCAGTCCTGTGAATTTCATGAAATTGGCAGGGATTTTAGGCTGTGGCAGTCTTGTTCAAGGAATCATTAGGAAGATTTCTTCTGAAAATTTTGAAGTTGAAAAAGATCACACATCTGGTTGAATTTATGGGAGGCATCAGCCTCTTCCTCCAAATGAAGGTGAAGGTATGATGAACAGTTTGGGGTTGACTTGTTTCAGACCATTTACTGTTTCATGTTTGACCTATTCATTGCAACCTGCTTGGTCACATCTTACTGTTTTTATTCTGCTTGCTGCAGTTGGGACATGATCAAAATTTTGAATTGGTTGCCTCTGCCTCAATGCAAAATATATAACCATTAATGCTAATTGTGGCATTGCAATGCATTTTACTGGATTTTAGAGCCTAAATTTTCTCTTTACTCTAGTCAGTCAGTCTAAATGTATCATAGAGGCTTGTATGAAATCTGAACCTTTTCATTACCATATGTAATATTATGAAACTGTGAAGCTCATACAAAATAATGAATATTGCTGGTGAAATCCCATAGTGATCATATTTATTTGAGACAAAATCACCTCCAAAATACTATATATTCCACTGCACATAAGAATATTTGATAATCTGCACATAAGTGTACATTGAAAGTGTTGCAGTGAAATGGTTAATCATGGATTACTGTATTCTAATTGCTGCCACAGATTCTTAGCAACTTTGGCGAAATACTAGTTTGATGAGAGTGAAATACTTAAAGGACTAAGAGCTTGTAGTGTGCATTTGCTATGTAGCATAGTAGATGGTACTTACATTTTTGAATATTTACTCAAGGGCAGTTGTTCTTGCATTGTTTAAAACGTTGATATATAATGTATCCAGATTCATTCTGTTTCAACCAGAAAAGATCAGTTGCCCCATGTATACCAAAGTAAATACCTAACAAACTTTGTCTCAGTTCTGGTGACTGGTGTCTGAGCAGTTGCCCAGTTTTGTATTTATATGGATATTGTGTATCAGTTAAGCAAACGGGACATGATAACAGATCAAAATGATTATTATAATGTGTGAAATTTTCGTTTCCCATTATGTAAGTTTATGTAAGTTTTTGACAGTATTTTAGCACTAGATATTTACTGTAATTAGAATTTTTTTTTCTTTCCAAAAAAATGAACAGAGAAGGGGGCCAAGTTGGGATAATCCCCCTAAGGCTCAGTCCTCTGTTCTTAACGCTATCTCGCAAACACGGGAAATTGCGAATATGTATAAAGAAAAATTATAGTTATTGTCAAAGATTTATAGTTATTTCTGAAAAAAATATACATGCAGACTACTTGATTACTGAGTTGAAGTGCTGGGAGTAACATCTGACCTAGTTGATGTTGGAGGTGAGTAACCATCAGTTTCCTTTTTCGGTTCGGTTAATGCTTATTGGGTGGCAGAAGACATGTTATGCATTTTATTCATTGTATGTGGCAGTTTGAGTGTGTTTGGAGGATTGTTTTGGTTTTGGGTTGGGAGCATCAGGCATGGAGCTTGGTAAAGAGAATGGAGCTCCCTAACCTGGGAGAGTACGTGGCGGCTTTGATAACTTCTTAAGCACTTCTTCCAGCGTTGCTTGATCCATTATTACTGAAAGTGGGGTTTTCCTTTGATGTGCCAAATGTATTTGGTAATCATATGTTGGTATGTAATATATAAGTTTAGGGTCATGTGGGTGAAGGTGTAAGAATGGAAATGAAGAAAGGATTAAGGGCAGAATATGCCTCCCGACCCTGATTATGAGTCACAGAGGTCAGGAATGTAGGCTGTGGATATGAGCTATTTGAGAGGAGCATGTGGTATACGACTCGATGGAATGATGAAAGAAGCGAGGTGATGTATGAGATTTGGTATGGCGGGGAATGAAAAGGAATGAATTCTGTAGTGAGTGAAAGGTAATACTTTAAGGTGCTTTGGGTGTGTGGAAAGAATGCACGACAGGAAGGGTACAAGTAGAGTGTATGATAGTACGATTAAAGGGGTTGGTGTGAGAGGAAGACCGCCTGCAACGTGGGGAAACAGATGAAAGAGTACCGGAGGGAGAGAAATGGTGGAAAAATGCATGGAATGGTGCATGCGAGGTATGCATACAAGGACAAGTGAAGAGTCCTCTGTCTTAGCCATGGGTGCTCTTCATGGAAGTTCGCGGAGGGTTAGCCACCCCTTTCATGGGAGTTCGCGGAGATTTTGGGCGTCAAGAGATAAGGTAGAGATAGATTATGTTTCCTGTCACTCGAAGTAATTGATATTAGATTTCAGATTGATATTAAGGGAGTTGACCTTAAAACCTGATTATTGTTTGAAGGAGATTTGTCATTTATATGCGCAATTTCACAGATTTCTTGTTAGTCCACTGAAGTATATTAATAGATTTTGTTAAGTATCATGTATTCAAGGATTATTTCCTGCCAAAACTATATAGTGCTTATGGTTGTTACAGTTATTTCGTATACGTAAGAATATGGGGTTGTATTATAGTTGTTACAAGAATATAGTGTTTTATAATGCATTGAATATCCTCCAGGGATATGCATGTCAGATCCTTTCATTACTGATTGTACACTTTTTTTTTACGTTAAGTTGAAAAGTTTGAAGGTAAACGATGTATCCCATGATTATGCACGGTCACTGAACTACAGGGCTTGAGTTCAGTGAGCATGTTACAGAAACTATTATCCCGTGTGTTCATTACTTTCACTTTTACCACGATACATTAGCTGGAGGAATTTGCTTTCCATGTACTGGATCCTGTGTTGGTTTATACCCATTCTTCTGTGCAGTAAAGCTTTACGCCTGGACATAGCAAGACTATGTGTTCGTTCTTTCATTGTTCTTTGGAAATGTACCCCTTTCACGTTACCCACAGTTTAGTTTTTGAATTCGTGTGCTTTTAATGATGAAACACGGCAGTCAATGCAGTGACCGTGTGATTAGCAATAGTATTAAAAGTATCGCTTTTGTACATTTATGCAAACTTACGTCCGGTCGCTTGGGAATTTTAACTCTTTTTATATCTTCGGTCTTTTTTATTGAATTTATTTTTACCAGACAACCCAGTCGTGGGCCAAATAGGCCTCCTCTTGTCTTGTCTTTCTCATGTACACTCGCACCTGACAAACCTTTCTCTGCATCATTTCTGGATGAATCATGTGTTTTCCCCTTCCTTCGTCGTGAGCCTTCCCAGCGCTTCAGTAATTGACCTTGTTTGCACTTTATTTTCTCTTTAGCTGCGCATTACACTCGTGAAAATATGATGCAGCGTAACTAAGTGACAAATTTATACATTGTTTCTCTCCAGTGTTTAAAGTTTGGCCGTGTGGAGGCATGTAAACAACACTTATTCTGTTTAATCCAGCATGAATTTATGAACAAATTGAACAGGTTAAGAAAACTTTGTGAACATACAGGCCTGACATTTAATTTTTTGTACATTTTTTTTTTTTAGTGTGCAGTGTTAGATAAGTTTAATATCCAGTGATTTTTGACTGGAAATGCTGTAGTTATGAAGATTAGAACTAGGAGCCATCAGAGATGATATACCCGTTTGGTATGATTTAATGAATACGTCGATTAAAGTGTGAGTGTGAAGAATATGAATGAAAGTTTGAGTTGCGCTAGTGAAATCATTGGAAGGGATATATGCACAACGTACAGCGGGTGATTAGTTGGGTAAAGTTGATGTACTGGTTGTGATGGCTAGGTTGAAGGTCGTAGGCAAAGGAGACCTGCTGGATCACGTAGCAGACGGGCAAAGTGAAGAGGTGGTCAGTAGTATAAGAGGCAGTATAATAAGTAGGTGCTGCCATAGGAATGACACCCCGACCAGCCTCAGTAAACAGGCGAAATGTGAAGTCACTTTGGCCAAGTGATCAGTTCGTGGGGAGTTTCTTATTTCTCAGTTTCGCACGATCGGATGATTTGTATAATTTTAATCTACTTTTATTCCTATTAGATCAGTTTGATCGGTACTTTACCCAGATCAGTTTGATCGGTACTTTACCCTGTTCCGCAATTCGAGATCGGTGCATTATAATGTTAATGATATGAGATCGCGTTTGTAAGTATGGGAATCATTTCCATCTGCAGAATAAAGTGGTTTTGATTGAGGTCATCACGTTGGCCATCATATTGGAGACACCAATCACTTGTTATTTACCGGAGCGTTGGCGGGCTAGCACAGGGGGGGATGATTGGAGGCAATTGATTTTGTGCCGTACCGAAGGTCAGAGGGACCTGCTGCAGTGTGGAAGGCTGTCACAGGTTTTTCAGGAAATGAAGGGGATATTAAGGATAACATAATGTTGAAGTTATATTGACTGTTGCAACGTGTTTCCTCATATACCATTGAACTTGACTCGGGCATTTTCAAGTTGGTTGTAAGGCATCTATTTTTTTTTTTTTTTTTTTTTTTGCATAGCTTCCGTGTGATTTTTTTTTGAATGACATCGTTACATCAGGATATGTTTAAAATCACATCTGCTATCGTAGTGTGAGCGTGGATGTTCGTTATTGCTGTGATACGGAGTATAAATTGCTTTTCATAGTAGGTGTTGAAAAAATAGAAAGATCCAATATTAATTTGCATGGCGCTGCTCTGTTTTAAGACGATGAATGTTTCTGTGTCTCATTATCGTTCATGTCTATAATAAGGTAGGATACATTTTACTTTTTTTTTTGTCTTGTATTAGGGGGAAAGGCCATTTTACACACTTACTCATTCGACTTTGTGGTTAAAATCCTGTAAATGGATATCGCTGCTTGGTAAAAGTGGTGAGGAATGGATATTAGGCATCGCGTTTCATGGCGATACAGCTCATATATACATATATTTTTTTTCTTTCAGTGTAAGGCATGACGTGATTTGGGACTTTGTATGGCATTCGTTCGATAACGCTTTGGTAAGAGAGAGAGAGAGAGAGAGAGAGAGAGAGAGAGAGAGAGAGAGAGAGAGAGAGAGAATGGGTTTAATAGCGTCATTGATTTTGTGTGTGTGTGTGTGTGTGTGTGTGTGTGAGTGTTATGTTATATCTAGGATGAAGATACAATTGATCTTTTCATGATAATGATTTTGTAATTGCAGAAGTGGCTGCGAAATCAGTGTTGGTAAGTGCTTATATTCACAGGGATCTGATATATGCAGACGTGTGTAGTGGATAGATAGCTCGGGGCACTGTATGTTAGGGTGGGGGGGGGGGGGGATGAGGTCACGAACTCAGTTTGACCAAGGCAGTGGTTTTCAGCTTTCGTTCACTGAAGGCATTCTGAATTCATTTAATGTATTCTGCGGCACTTCTGATCCTCATTTATATTTCGTGACCCCCTTATCTTTTATTTGTCATATTGCTCAGCGCCCCTTTCTCATATAATCCTGAACTTTATTCATGATTCGTGTTGATGTATGCTTTATATATATATATATATATATATATATATATATATATATATATATATATATATATATATATATATATAGCAGTAAGTCAGTGGTGTTCGTGATCTAGTATTTGCTGATAACCACGAGAAAGATGAAACGTTTCGTGTTTCATTTTACTCGTGGTTATCAATATATATATATATATATATATATATATATATATATATATATATATATATATATATATATATATATAGTGCATATGAACACGCACTTTCATGGAACGCTAATACCCTCCAACAGGCAGGATTCGAATTCAGGGTTCGACCTGGCTGCTGGAGGGTATTATGTTATATATATATATATATATATATATATATATATATATATATATATATATATATATATATATATATAAATGCTCGTGTATAGGCGTTTATGTATAGATATGTGTATATGAGTGGATGGGCCGTTCTTCTTGTTTCTTGGCGCTTCCTCTATGACGAGGGAATTGGCGATCAAATATGGTAAATGAATATTGAATAAATTTTTGTAAAAGGAAAAAAGTAACGTTGTGGAAGTGATTAATGAGTGGAAATATTCGAGTCACCCCTGATAAGAATTATTGGACCATGGCTTCCCGTTCTCCCAGCCCTAATTGTTTGCCGTTCTTATCCCACCCTAAAACCTGCACACTTTTTCTTTTTACCTCTCCCTCGGTTCCTCCGCCTCTCGCCTCTTTCCCCCTTTATCTCCTGTTCTTCCTTCCTGTCTTTTGACGTGCCCTTCCGTTTGCCCTTTCCTTTTCGTATCTCATATTTACCTCCCTCCTTAAGGCTTTGTAATCCCTCTAGCACGACGGTGTGGTCGGTCTCTCAGTATGACGATATTAGACGCTTGAGACATAGGAAGGATATGTCTAATGGTCCGTTCAGAGGCCAAGACCCTCATGCCCAAGGGGAGTAAACGCATCCCTAAAAACAGATCATAACTCGATCCTGTAAAACGCCTCCTCCTCATCCAGCCTCGCTCAAGGTTGATTTTTTAGTTGTTTTCTATGTTTTTTTTATTATTCCTTCATGTGGAAATGTGTTTGGATAAGAGACTGTGCTACACGATAGTGAATCCCCCCTCCCCCCCCTTGAAACAGCACCCGTCGCTGTGTTCACTCCTCCTCGCCTGTGGCTACGCTTCACTGAGTTCGGGATGGCACGCACCCCTTGGATGGTATTTGCAATTTGCATTATTTGAACTGCACAATTGCCGATCATGTAACCGTGAAGTATAATAAGTCAGTAAAGAACGAAGCGTAAACTGGTTCTGTTCTTGCCGTCTGCCTTAGCATGCTTATTTCTCTTTATTTGATGTTTTTACTGTCTACTCCAATATTTCTCCGACCTAGGAATCTAATGAGTTATTCCAAAGCCTCTCGCTTTTGATCAGTTGATCGACCCGCACTTACAGTTCTGTTGTAAATTCCTGTATTCACCGTCAATGTTTCAATTATTGCAGATGCTTAATCTTCCCATTACCCTCCATCTATGAAACTTTACCCTTAAGAGATTTCAGCATTCGGGTTGAGAAAAATCCTCGACCATATAATCGCGCCACACAATCACATTGGCCAGTATACTGATTTTATTCCTGTTATCCCTACCTCAGCATTACGCCTAGATGTAAGGGACATTTCACCCTTTCGTCCCTGGCCATATTTCTAGTCAGTACGGTAACAATATTACGATGGAAACTTTGATTTTACACCATAGGCATCCTTTGTGGAGGAGACGAGATGAATAAATTTGGGGACGCGTCCTTTTTATATATTTGCATATTCATTTGGAAAAGCTGATTAGTGTGTTTATTCAAATGTTGGAGCATGCATGTATGTTATAGGTAAAGGCAAATATCAAAGCTTATATATTTTTTTTTTTCTTAGTAATGAGCCTTTTCTTGTCTCGTGTTAACCTCGGGACGTTGGGCAATGCAAGTGCGTCACTTATCCAGTCCTCGTCTACTGTGTGAACGGAAGGTCGCCCGGGTTGTACAAGGGGGGTTACTTTCTAACGTACTCGAAATCACATGATGAAATGAAATGTATTTTATTTTCTGACATGATGACATGAAATGTATTCTTTTTTTCTTATTAGTTTGTGGGTTGGACGTAGGTGAGACTGGATGCGGGTCTGATTTTGGAGGGTATTTCTCTTAATATGACATACGGATACTAATGTTCCCGACTTGTGTAGTGTATTCTGCCTCAGCCACATAATATTTGTCATGTAGCAATAGCTCCTGTTTCATTGTTCGCGTAGGAAACTTGCCATTGTGTCGGTCAAGATCCTTTACGGTAATGCTTTTTGTTGTCTCTCCCTTTCTCATAAACTCTGTCCTTGCTTTTATCATGTACCTTGGCGATGGTTGAACGCTTCTTTCATGTAATGTATCCCATATGAGACTTTTTGCTTATCGGAAGTCGTATTTTCTCGTTCGTAGCCTAGGTACTTAACCAAACACGTTACTAATTCAACTACCAGAACATTCTCATACCTTCTTATATATATATATATATATATATATATATATATATATATATATATATATATATATATATATATATATATTTCCCCTGCATTTCGTATATATTTATACCCGTCATAGACTTCCCCCTTCATCACTATGATATTCATGTTCGTCTGTAATGCCTCTCAAGTGTTCCTGAATGTTTTCAATTAGGCTCTTGCTGTTTGCAACTTCTTGTCAAAAGTTTAACCAACGTTCCATTCAATCAATCAAAACTTCCTGCTCGTATGTAAACACTTCACGTCTTTTTTTATTGATCTCTTATATATATATATATATATATATATATATATATATATATATATATATATATATATAGCAGTGGTTGGCGATCTCCATGCACCACACAAGACATGATGTTATAAACGCTTCCTCCCTAGACCCGTCTCGCATGGGTTCCTTTGGACATTTTGCACCACTTGTCTAAAGAACGAATGAAACATTACGGAAGCTTACAAAGTCCTTCCGAATTCACACGCGTAGATTTTTGTACACAGTTCTTTGTTCATCGTATCGAGGATACATGACGAACATTTGTTCTCGTATTCTCATATCTGTCTTTCACTCCATTGTCTCCCTGTGATAGTTTCATTCCACCAACTTTCGTTCGAGCGGCTCCAGTATTCACCCAGATCCTTTCAAATTGATCCTTGTATGATTTTCCCTATTTTTTTTTTTTTATATGTTGTAGCGTATACCATACCACATGCAGTACCTTAGCCCTGAAAATCTTCAGATGATGAATGACTTTTTTTTTGCATTTCTTCAGAATCATATCTGTTTGATTTCAGTGAGGTATGGTTTATAGCTTACCGTAGATCGGATGAGCCAGTGCATATGAGGAGGCGATGGTCAAGGTAAACCATGGAGTGACCTGAGGGGGTTTTGGCTTGTAGAATGGCAGGCTTTGATGACGGTGCTAGCACACCATACTAGGATGTCGGATGTACACATATGGGACTATTCTCCCTTTGTTTCGTCGACGCTGCCTCGCTGGAGCAGGAAAGAGAGTTTCATGAAATGTTAATACAAAATTCTGTCCGTAATCTTATCTCTCTCCTTCATCTTCCTCTGAGCCATACAGTCTAATCATCATTTGTCTCTCACATGATCATCTCACTAGTTGCCTTTGACACCTGTCTCTAGTCCGACCCCATCTGTCCGTAAAATGCAAGTTCGCTCGACCTATACACACAGTCAGTTCAGCAGTCACTCAGATGTGTCCCTGCTGATAACGTGCAGTTCTCAGCTCGTGTAAGATGTGTGTGAGGGGCTGACGTCACATGTTCGCTGGGATTTCCAGACTGATAAGTGAGATAAACTGTTATCATAGTTGATCTCTTCTACCCATGACTTAAAAGTTCCCTTGCGATAGCTTTCATGTCCCGATATATTTGACGCTCTGTTTCTGATCATGATTTGAAGGATATATATATATATATATATATATATATATATATATATATATATATATATATATATATATATATATATATATATATAAACCTCCAACAGCCAGGAAAGAACCCCGTTTAGCTCCTGGCTGTTGGAGGTATGTATGTTATATGGAGATGCGCATTCAGATGCATCATAAATGTAATGTTTCTTGACATCGAATGAACTGCTTCTCATGGAAATTGAAATGCTACATGGACCATTATTTTTAGTCAGACAGCATAGCTAACATAAACATATACCCATATTCTCATAGACTAGGAAAAAAACGGAATATTTCAGAGGAATCCGTTTTCCTACCGCAATATTGATTAGTAATAGTGTGGGTCTACACTGGGAAGTGGGTATATGAACACGTACATTTTTCTTTCAGAAAGTTTTCTTTGATATTACACTTTTTTTTTTTTTTTTACGAATCCTTAAAGCATTTGCCAGGTGTTGCGTGAGAAAATAAGCACTTAGGATTTGGTTGTCTGAACTGTAAACAATTGTGAACATGCATACTTGTAATGGATATCATCCCGGGATGGCTTGTACCACAAGGGTTTGCCAGTTGTGTGTGTGTGTGTGTGTGTGTGTGTGTGTGTGTGTGTGTGTGTGTGTGTGTGTGTAAGGGGGTGGGGGTTAAGTAGCGTACCCAGGGGAGCAGTGACTGAAATAGTTATTAACCTGAGAACAGGAAGAGGGCAGCATTATATTGGCTTACTGGAAGAGGTGGTAGAAGAAAGGTGATACCCGAGTGTATATATATATATATATATATATATATATATATATATATATATATATATATATATATATTGGAAAGGATCACAGTTTTGCGCTTGATCAAGTATATTCCTATGAGTCCACGGGGAAAACGAAACACGATAATTTCCCAAGTGCACTTTCGTATAATAATCACATCATCAGGGGAGATGAAAGAAATATAAGCCAGTTGATATACAACGAAGATGCGTAGTTAGGACGCCACATGGTCCTATATGTAGACTTAAGCAACATAAATATAGTATAGGAACAGGACAAGAATCAAATGCTATATGATCATTTTATTAACTGGAGTAATGCCATCTCAGTTATTAACTCTACTTTCAGTACTACGAGAAATATAATTGAATCTTCTATTATTAGATACACAAAGAATGTCGTTGAAAATTGGATAACTTTATTTTTGATAAAATTTATAAACAATTCACCTTGTCCACATGATAAGTTTATGATAAGCTCGTTGTGTGTCTTGGACAATCGCATGTTTACCAAATGGCGTCCTAGCTACGTCTCTTCGTTGTATATCAACTGACATATTTCTCTCTCGTGTCTCCCCTGATGATGTGATTATTACACGAAAGTGCACTTGGGAACTTATCGTGTTTCATTTTCCCCCGTGGACTCATAGGAATATATGGCCTATCATAAGTTAAAGTATGCCTGTATCAGCATGGTCGACTTTTACAGCGCATCAGAGCGTGCTATACCCACCTTCACATGATTATACTGGTTAAAGGTTTTACTAAGGCTCATTATAGATTGGTGTGAATTGGTTGCAATTGCACGGCCTCTTTTTTTTTTTCTAGATTTTGTTTTCGTAAATTGCCTTCATCAGGGAGTATCTTAGGCACGAATTGATCGAACGTCTTTCTGCCGTTTCTCAGTCATGCATCATAACAACTTCGTTTACGGCCATACTCATTTACATCGTAGGACAGGCGATAGATAGTCCTGCGTTCACCAGCAGGTCCAGTAGATATACTATATTTGTTGATCTGTTACCGATTTGGGAATACATTATGCCACGTGTCATGTCTAGAAATATGCACAGCAGTGTTGTTGTGACCTTGAATGGTGGAATGTGGACCTACCTGGGCAACCACTCTGTCTGGGAGGGTCAGTTGTGCGCCGTCGGTATAGGCAGGCGGGGCGGGCGAGCGAGCGAGAGGGAGGGAGGGACGACTCCCACCAAACGGCCACCCTACTCCCCCCCCCCCCCCCAACCACTCCACCAAGGTCGGCTGATGAGCCCTGGACGTGGATGTTTTGACCAAGGACCTCCCCGCCGTACCTTTGCTCCCACTGCCAGGACGCGATGGTTGTCGTCCACCATCGTCTAGAGTTGGTAAACGTTACCTCTCTCTCTCTCTCTCTCTCTCTCTCTCTCTCTCTCTCTCTCTCTCTCTCTCTCTCTCTCTCTCTCTCTCTCTCTCTCTCGTAGGTAGTAGGGGGTGAGCACCCTTCGACCAGGGAGGTGCATTACCAATACAAACCTACCCGTTTGGGGGTGTTGGGAGGGTTATTGACGGCTGCGAGTGAACCAGCACTTCATTGGCTGTCAAATGTCATTCCTTTTGGCCAAGGTAGTTTTGTTATCCTTCTTCCCCACCCCCACATGGTCAACTGGCTTTCACTCCTCTGACGTACGGTCTCTCTCTCTCTCTCTCTCTCTCTCTCTCTCTCTCTCTCTCTCTCTCTCTCTCTCTCTCTCTCTCTCTCTCTATATATATATATATATATATATATATATATCATCTGGAAACATTTCATCGCCAGTACTTGTAAATATAAACTATAAGTATTGTAATTTTTCTTCGATTGAACAGTACGCGATGATTTAACTGCCCCAGCTGGGGGAAGACTTTAGGGAATCGTTGAACCTTTAATGGTTTCGTATAACTTTTGAAGTAGGTTAAAGGAATTGGCAGTCATCTACGAATATGTGATGCTATTGCATCATGTGCGTGTGTGTGTGTGTGTGAACGGAAGTGAGTCTTGTAGGGTAGGTCAGGGGACGAGGTAAATTTATGGAAGCATGTGTGGAGTAAGAGGTCGTTATCTGGGAAGCTGAAAATGGGTATATTTGAAGATATAGTAGTTCTAACGGTGGTATATGCATGCGAGGATGTGCGGAGGAGCATGGATGTGTTGGAAATTTTATATGTTTGAGGACAGTGTGCGGTGAGTTGGTTTGATTGAGTTAGTGACAAAAGAGGGCTGGGGTAAGAGAGATGTGTGGTAATAAAAAGTGTGTGGTTGAGAGAGCTGAAGAGGGTGTGCTGAAGTGGTTTAGACATATGGAGAGAATGAGAGGAGATTTATGTGATTTAGCTTTATATATATATATATATATATATATATATATATATATATATATATATATATATATATATATATATATAATGTGTGTGTACATACAGTCAAATACGACAGTGTATTTACAGCTATTAATCTTTTTTCCATGATTTTCTCAATATTGGTTTACCATTAGGTGGGTGCTCAAACACCAGTTGTCCAAAATTATCCATTTCAATCAAGCATTCGCCTTCACGAAGGCGTCTACGGGAATCTTAAAAAAAAAAAAGAAAAAATGCGTCACTAAACTTGGATATCGATTGTAAGACTGAAACATGTATATAAGAAACAAACTATAGTGCAAAGAACGTCATTTGGTAAACATTTGATTGTGTGTCCCCATACGAAAAGAAGGGGGAGACCGAATTGGAGGAAGAATGGAGTGAAAAAGATTTTGAGTGATAGGGAATGATTGAATTGAAACGGTGCTGTATACAGGGGTCGACGTGCTGTCAGTTGATTGAGCCCGGGCACGTGAAGCGACCGAGAAACACCACGGAAAGGTCTGTGGGACGTGGTTGTGGACAGGGAGCTGTGGTTTCGGCGCACTAGACATGATAGCTAGAGAATGTGAACGAATGCAACTTTTCTTTGTCTGTGCCTGGTTCTGCTTTGTAAATGCTAGAAACGGCGATCAAGAATTATATATATATATATATATATATATATATATATATATATATATATATATATATATATATATATATATGTGTGTGTGTGTGTGTGTGTGTGTGTGTGTGAAATAGCCCATGCAATAAAAAGTATGATGTTATGTCATTGATATTTAAAAGACATACACAATTCTGTAATCATTGTGATAGTGCAGCCTGCAGTTGTTGGTCTTGTGAGACACACAACCTTGCTGTAAGTGTCATGACAAACAGCTTTTCCTTAACCTCCATCCTAGTCAGGGCTTAGCTATGTTTTAGATTCATGACATTGTAGCCTTCTTGATATTCTAGCTTAGCTGGCGCGTAGCTGTGTTCGAGATTCATAACAATATCTGTTGATAATCTAGCGAAGCACTCACGCAGGCGTATTCTAGATTTGTAACACAATAGCCTCGCGCGTCTGTTTATTTATTAAAAATACTTGTTTGTATAATTTAGCTTAAAAAGCGTCCAGCTGTATTTTTTTTATCTAGCTGTTTTGATAATCGAGCCTAGCAGAACAGTAGCTTTTGGTAATCTAGCCTAGTAAAACATTAGCGCTTTTGATGATCTAGCCAAGCATAACAGTAGCTTGTTTGATGATCTAGCCCAGCAAAACGGTATCTATTTTGATAATCTAGCCTAGCATGACTGTAGCTCTTTTGATAATCTAGCATAACATTAACTCTTTTATTCATAATCTAGCCTAGCATAACTAGCTCTTGATAATCTAGCCTAGCGGGACAGTAGCTCTTTTGATAATATAGCCTAGCATAATAATAGCTCTTTTGATAATCAAGTAGAGCCTAGCATAACAGTAGCTCTTTTTTGATAATCTATCCTAGCATCACATAGCTGTTTTGATAATGTAGCCTAGCGTAACATAGCACTTTTGATAATGTAGCTTAGCCACGCGCTACGGTGATTTAGCAGGTCTTTATTGATCCTTCTGCACGACCCCACGCTTAATGGTTGGTGGTGGTGGTCGGGTGGCATTATCTCGCCACTTGTCAGTCGGCTGGAGAGCAAAGTACACACACCCGCCCAGCTTGAGTTAGTTGAGTCAATTCGTAAATGGCCTCACTCGTGTCACTGTAGATGAGGGTAGCTGTTAGGTCGGTGGTGGTGGTGGTGACAGCTTATGTGTGTGTGTGTGTGTGTGTGTGTGTGACAGTAGGGAGAGATTGGTTGAAGAGGTTTTCGTTTAACAAATGATTCGAGAGGCTTGTTTTGGTTAACCCCGTAGAGTTTGCCTGCTGAGAGAGAGAGAGAGAGAGAGAGAGAGAGAGAGTCACACGGCGTATGAGAGGAAATTGTTCATTTGTGTAATGTGTTAGTTCTGCGGTGCGGCGAGGGAGTTTTATTATTTATACTCGTGGGAACCCGTCCACAGTGTGGACTGTCTGTCATGCTGCATCTTCTTAAAAATCTTTGCATGTCGGCAGCATTCAGGAGCTCTTCATCGCTCGTTGTATTCTATTCATCCAGACGTTCGCCTGTTTTCGAAAACTGTTTCTCTCCAGATTTCATATGGTCTCCGGTCTTTGCGTCTGTGGAAGGATTGTTCGCTTATGACATCGTTCAACTGATTTGGAAAAAAAAAAAGAAAAAATGCTGCCATTTAAGTCACCGTGTTCACTAGCCCCTTTTTTTTTTTTTTCATAGTTTATGGCCTTTTGACACCTCGCTAATGATTCAGTTTGTCTTCGTTCCGATGCCGTCTTTGTCGCCCTTCGCTTCGACCTTCTCGGGTTTATTGTTATGCGTCTTCTAGTGCGCCGACTCTCTCAGAGAACAGACAGATTGCTGCAGCTCTTCTATTTCCTGAAAGATGATATTCGTTCGGAGGCCTTCTATTTCGCCGCGTCCCCGGCGTGTGTACTTCACATCGCTCGACTCGAACTTCTTCAGCGGTGCGTCGGGACCAGCTTTGGAGTGAGTGTCGCCTTCCCTCCGCAATCATAATCACAGGTGTGAGTCTAGTCCCTGTGGGGAGTCATATATACACTTCAATAATAGCAGTGGTTCCTGCCTGGACCGTGGGCCCTGCGGCACGCCGGTGGAGTGCACCCTCCGCTTCGAGAGGTTTTCTTCGAGTTGCGTCCTTTGTTCCCTTCCACTTAAATATAATATATATAATCCCTCCACAGGAGGAGTCTCACTCCTTAAGATTTTATGTGTTAGTTGAGGCGGTGTGGCAGCAGCTGCTGAGGCCCAAATCAAGGCCATCCCATTAACCCTAGCCTGAGCCAGGTACCGATGTTATCGACCAACTTCGTAGGGGGTTGATAAACAGCTGGGTTGATTGTGGAGCGACTGCCGCAACCGAGGATTCGAACCTAAGCGCTCGACTCAGGGCGGCCCGTGAATGCGTCACAGCCAGGAACGCTAACCTAGCGCTACACCACGGGAGCAATCCATACGGTGTTCTTGTATATGTGTGATGTATTTCAGAGTTGCTTTGTCACACAAACACTGGAGCCTATGTCAGCATCACTTACTATCCTGTAACTACAGGTGCATGATGTAGATCTACCCCTCCCCCATGACGGGAGGGCCCCACCCACCTGTCACCCTCCCACGCCGGTGTATTGTGCCACTCCACGACTGGCCTCCCTCTATCCACGACTCCTATACTGACCTCCACCTATCCTAAGACATGTGGCTAAAGCACAAACTGCTAAATCATCACCCCCCACCCCCCCACTTTATGGTACAGTGTCAGATTCTTTCACACACACACTCACTCACTCACTCACTCACTCACTCACTCACTCACACATACACACACACACACACACACACACACACACACACACACACACACACACACAGTCCACCCAGACTTCTCTCTTGCTCAGACCGGAAATAAATGTTTCATAGAAAGTCAAGGAGATGCGCGACATGTAGCCTCCTTTCCTTGTACACACGTGGTGTCTCGCTTAGCTGGTTTCCCATTCGCACGCAGTCAGCTGTGCATTCGGAGAATCAGTGTACACGTGTGTGTGTGTGTGTGTGTGTGTGTGTGTGTTAGGCCTCTGAAGGGTGCGCCTTTTGTACTGTTTATGTTTTTAGTGTGTGTGTGTGTGTGTGTGTGTGACCTTCCTCGGACATTTGACCTCAGGTTATCAGGCGAGATAAGGCCTGTCCACTGACGTCTCGCTGTGTGTGTGTGTGTGTGTGTGTGTGTGTGTGTGTGTGTGTGTGTGTGTGTGTGTGTGTTTGTGTGTTTTGTGTCTTTTTCACATCGATTGCTTGTCACGGTGTCTCGCGTTGCTTATCTGGGGGGGGGGGGCCCTCAGCACGCGATAGCTTTTATCACTGCAGCGTGATAAGACGTGTGTTGGGATGCCGAGGTTGTACTCTCTCTCTCTCTCTCTCTCTCTCTCTCTCTCTCTCTCTCTCTCTCTCTCTCTCTCTCTCTCTCTCTTACCAAGGTCGATCTCTGACCCTGCTCGTTCTCGTACCCAGGTCGGCCTCGGACCTTACTCGTTCTCGTACCCAGGTTGGCCTCGGACCCTGCTCGTTCTCGTACCCAGGCCGTTCTTGTATCCAGGTCGTCCTCGTACCCAGGTCGTCCTCGTATCCAGGTCGTCCTCGTATCCAGGTCGTCCTCGTATCCAGGTCGTCCTCGTCGTAAGTAACGTTGAAGATCCAATACGATCTTAGGAGCAACTAGATTATTTGTTGTAAGACGAGGTCTTCGGCACAACTTGGAAAGCAGCGTTGGAGGCCGTACTGACTTGGTAAACGAATTAATTACATACCTGGTGTATGTTTGACTTTCCTAGTGTATCTTTGATATTTCTTGTGTATGTTTGACATACCTAGTATACGTTTGACATGCCTAGTGTATGTTTAACATACCTAGTGTATGTTTAACATACCTAGTGTATGTTTAACATGCCTAGTGTATGTTTAACGTGCCTAGTATATGTTTAACATACCTAGTGTATGTTTAACATACCTAGTGTATGTTTAACATACCTAGTATATATATTTAACATATCTAGTGTATGTTTAACATACCTAGTGTATGTTTAACATACCTAGTATATATGTTTAACATACCTAGTGTATGTTTAACATTCTTAACATGAGACTGTGCTACAGTCTGCTGCAGTCTTTGACTTCAAGAGAAGAGAACCTGTTAACCTACGTAGATGATGATAAACATTTTTTATTCAGACTCTTCTGCTTTTTGAAGCAAAATTGAAGTGACGAACATGTGCGATAGTAGTGGTGTAGACTCTGGGGGGGTGTGGGGCAACATCTGACCTAACGTGACCTGACCTCACCTCACCTCACTATACCTCACCTGATCTTACTCACCTTACCTAACCTGACCACGCGACCTTACCTTACTATACATTACCTGATCTGACCTTGCTTACTTACCTGACCTGACCTGACCTGACATGGCCTTGGCTGTGCCCTCTGGAATTCCCTAAGTGTCTGGGAGTGATGGAAGAGGAAGAGCAAGAGGATAGAATGAGGGGGGGTGTGATGGAAGGGCAAGGGGGAGGAGGAGTGATTTTGAGCTTTTTAGAGAGTAAAGTCGATGGATAGATCGGATATGGTGGTGGGTGGTGGATAGAAGTTGATGGATAGATAGGGTGTGGCATTGGTGGATAGAAGGTGATAGATAGATAGGATGTGGTATTGGTGGATAGAAGTTCATGGATAGATAGGGTGTGGTCTTGGTGGATAGAAGTTGATGGATAGACCGGGTGCGGTGGTGGGTGGATGGATAGAAGTTGATGGATAGATCGGCCGTCATGATGGGTGGTGGATAGATCGGATGTGGTGGTGGGTGGTGGATAGAAGTTGATGGCTAGATTGGCCGTGGTGGTGGATGGATGGATAGACCGGCTGTGGTGGTGGGTGGATGGATAGACCGGCCGTGGTGGTGGGTGGATGGATAGACCGGCCGTGGTGGTGGGTGGATGGATAGATCGGCCGTGGGTCAGTCTCCAGGTAACTGCCAGGCTGCAGGTCACAGGTCTCCCCCCCATCACCATCCAGGGGGTGAGGGTGAGGGGTGAAGGAGGGTGGGCGGAGGTGGGTCAGGAACCTTATACATTGGGTTGATTGATGTGCTGAGGAGGCCAGACGTCAGTGTTGCCATCTTGTGTGGTGTACTCATATGGTATGCAGCGTACGCGCGCGCGTGTGTGTGTGTGTGTGTGTGTGTGTGTGTGTAGGAGAGGAGGTATCCTAGTGTAGCGACACACTGCAGAAGGCGTCTTCTTCCAGTGGAACGCCTCCTTCAGGGTAGTGGTGGTTAGGTCTCGAAGTGGTTAGGTCTCGATGTGTTCCCTCTTGATGAACGAGGTACACACCCCATCCCTCATACGGTATGCGCGGCTGGAGCTGTGCTTTTTATAATGCGCCTGCTCCGTGTGCGCACGCGGCGCAGGGAGGAGGAGGAGGAGGGAGTGTGTTGCGCCTTGCCGCAAGCCAGCAGCAACACACTCGTCAGTAGCCGCCGCCCCCACCAGTGATGCGGTGCTCGTGTCAAGGTCACTGCCGGGCAGGGGAGGAGCGGGGTTTGGCTGCCTTGTTTCAGGAAGTGTGTATTGCTCGTGTATCAGGAACTAGCGTATTTAGGTCCCATCTGACCCTGTTCTTTTACTGGCGCTATTCTCCGCTTCCTGCTGGACCCATGGGCACGTCCGTCGCTCCCCATCTTCCCCCTCCTTACTACCGTGTCTTATCTCTTCTGTAGCCAACTCTCTCTCTCTCTCTCTCTCTCTCTCTCTCTCTCTCTCTCTCTCTCTCTCTCTCTCTCTCTCTCTCTCTCTGTATGGGTTTAACCCGTTCTTCGTCTTCCTTGAAATGTTTTTTAGAAGTTCATGGTGTGTGTGTGTGTGTGTGTGTGTGTGTGTGTGTGTGTACCTGCGACACCCGTGGTCGGTGAACTGGCCCTACTGACACCCCGACGTGCAGCAGCTGCTGGAGGTAGGATGAGTGGCGCCTGTGCTAAACAGAAGTGGTGTCAGCTTCAAAGCTTTTCCCGGAACTGTAGATGTACACACACACACACACACACACACACACACACACACACACACACACACCATCATCATCATCCTCATCATCATCATCACACTGCTTGACCCTTTCCGTCGCCGCCCGGTGGACTTGGCCACCTTCCTGTGCGCTGCGGGTTCTTGGAACACGAGAGGAAGCCGCCACACCCTCCCTCCGATGTTTACTTGGTCTTGATTTCCTGATTGGTGGTACATCGTGCGGAGGAGAGCCATCGTTGGCGTCGCCATGCACACACACTGTGGACCAGCTTGTTATGCATGGCCATGACACTTCCCAGAACTATTATCGTACGTCTGGCCACACGTGTGCTGTAGCCCTTGGCCCACCAGAACTACCGGGGGGGGGAGGTCACGCGTCATGTAGCCTCTCTTCCTCCTCTCCCCGACGCACACACACACACACACACACACACACAGAGGCCTGCCAGATAACACAAGTGTTACCAGTAGACCCGGCTCTGTGTGTAGTGATGATGCCTACCACCAACATCCTATAAGGTCAGTCAAGACTCGGGACTTTTTAAGTCGCTCAGGCATGGTGTTGTGTCCACCCTCACGAATTCGAAATCATCCACACATTTGGCGCTGGAGGAACGTGGCTCATTATTGTGATCACCCAGGAAAGTGACATCTCTCTTAGTGCTTTTCACCAAGCCGTGCCCCTACTACGGTAGGGTGTTAGAGGTGGTAGGCATTTAACCAGTTCAGTTATTGAAGTCTGAGCGCATGGAAGTGAGGGGGTGGCTGGAGGGTCGGGGGTTTGGACTGTGGGTGGAATGGTTGCGTAACGGGTGTAACCATTTCAAACTGACTTCGGTCATGTGGTTACGCTTGACGCTTTGAACAAAGTGATATTTACGTCAATTTTTTTTTTTGTTTCTGTGTGGAACGACCTCGTAAATACGGTCAATTATAATCTGATGACACGATTTATTTAATGTATCGTTAGATAAAGCGGAGGCAAACTCGTTTTGTGCGGTGTGCGTGTGTCGTTGACCGTGATAATGTCGTTGACTTTTGAAGATTGTCTGTGTGTAGCGTAGATCACATCCTCTGGTACCGTGGTGTGTGTGTGTGTGTGTGTGTGTGTGTGTGTGTGTGTGTTGACGTGTTTGTATTGTGCGTGACGACCTGCAAGGATTAGTTAGGCATAAGGGATCAACCTGGCCTGAGGATCATGTTTGGTATGTCTTTTTTATTTTTTACAGTACGCGCGCGCGCGTGTTTGTGTGTGTGTGTGTGTGTGTGTGTGTGTGTGTGTGTGTTGAAATATCTGCTTCCCTCACACACACACACACACACACACACACACACACACACACACACACACACACACACACTCCCTTAGACCCGGCCTCTGGCTGCCTGTGTGTGTGGCAGGTTAAGGGAGGCCTTTCATATGGTACTAACCACACACACACACACACACACACACACACCCGTCCTCTCCCTGACCTCCTGCCTCACACCTGGGGCGCCCCCACACGACATGCGCCTCACATCTGGCCCAGCCCGCGCCCGGAACACTTGCTAGGCCGCCGATATAAATCATCTTGTATACATTACGTGACACACCCTCGGCCTCTCTCTCTCTCTCTCTCTCTCTCTCTCTCTCTCTCTCTCTCTCTCTCTCTCTCTCTCTCTCTCACCGGAGAAAGAGGAGAGGAATGTCTTCGTCAGTAGTGACTCTCAAGGTCTTTTTACGTATATCTCGCTTTAATGTCGTAAAAAAAAAAGAAGAAAGAGTTCGGTCTTCGTCTTCCGCGCTCTACGCCTTTTGGCATCGAAGCTAAAAGGCGTATACTCATCTAGTCTGGTGAGAGGTGGGTTGGGGTTAGCGGGGGTTTCCTGGTTTGATCTACCACCACACATTAGAGGGAGGGAGGAATTTCAGCCAAGAAGGGGACTTTGGTGGCAGCGTCACTGAGGTGGGTAACTACGAAGTCGATGGCGAGGTGCAGCGACATCTGACGTGCTTGGCTGATGGCGGGTATTTCCCGCTCGTTTATGTTTTGTAAAAGTTTGGCTCAGCGGGAGACGCTGGACTCGAAGCGGTGAACTCGGGTCTGAGAGGAATGATTATTATTTGAGACATTACCGTAAGGTTCTCACTTTTTTTTTTGTATGGTATTTTAAGGTTGGGTTAGGGTAGGGTACACGCCAAGCCAAGCCTAGCCCAGCTAAGCGGAGCGTATTTTAGCCAAGACAAGCGAAGCTAAGCCTAGCGTAGTTTAGCCTAGTCTAGTCTAGTATAGTCTAGTATAGTCTAGCCAAGCATAGCATAGCATAGCATAGCATAGCCAAGCCAAGCCCATCCTAGTCTACTTAGTCTAGCAGAATGGTGTGGATAGGTCAACCTTCCTTTGTTGATGTTAAAAGTCTTACAACAGGGATGAGGGGTTTTTAGTGCACACACTTACAATATAGATTTTTTGTTGGTCAACTGCTGCAATTATGGCCTTTGCTGATGACGTGAACGACCTCTACAGCAGCTCTGACGAGGGGCCTGGATCATTATGTAGAGGGATGCCATTGGTCAGCTGTTTTATCACCAGCTGCTCATGTTTTCACGTAATTGTGAGCCTGCATCACACGCTGGGTCCTCCTGCGTCACACGTTGGGTCCTGTCTGCCACACGTGGTCCTCCTGCGTCACACACTGGGTCCTGTCTGCCACACGTGGTCCTCCTGCATCACACACTGGGTCCTGTCTGCCACCCGTGGTCCTCCTGCATCACACACTGGGCCCTGTCTGCCACATGTGGTCCTGCGTCACACACTGGGTCCTGTCTGCCACACGTGGTCCTCCTGCGTCACACACGTGGATCCTGGCTGCTACGCTTTTGCTCTGTTGCATCACACACGTGTTCTGGGCAGCCAGCCACACGTGGGTGCTCCTGCGTCAAACACGTGGTCTTGGCTGATGCACGTGTCTCTGCGTCACACGTGATCCTGGCCGCTTCACGTGGCTCTGCTACGTCATTTACATGGGTCTTTTTTTGTCACACGTGGTCATGACAGCTACATGCGGCTCTTCTGCGTCACACACGTGTTCCTGGCCGCTCCACTTGGTCTTTTCGTCCCACACGTTGTCCTTGACGGCCAGAGAATGGATGTAAGCGGATGTGTCTTTCTTCCTAGGTTTCCTGGCGCTACCTCGCTGTTGCAGGGGGTGGCGATGCTGTTTCCATGTGGGGAGGGGTGGCGCCGGGAAAGGATTGAAGGCAAACGTGTGTATATATATGTATATGTGAAGTGAGGGTTCTGCATATATATATATATATATATATATATATATATATATATATATATATATATGTGTGTGTGTGTGTGTGTGTATGTATATATATGCGTGTGTGTGTGTGTGCGAGAGTGGATGGGTCCTTTTTCGTCTGTTTCTTGGTGCTACCTCGCTAACGCGGGAAATGGCACTCTCATATATATATATATATATATATATATATATATATATATATATATATATATATATATATATATATATATATATATATATCAATCCCTGGGGATAGGGGAGAAAGAATACTTCCCACGTATTCCCTGCGTGTCGTAGAAGGCGACGAAAATGGGAGGGAGCGGGGGGCTGGAAATCCTCCCCTCTCGTTTTTTTTTTTTTTTTAATTTTCCAAAAGAAGGAACAGAGAAGGGGGCCAGGTGAGGATATTCCCTCAAAGGCCCAGTCCTCTGTGCTTAACGCTACCTCGCTAACGCGGGAAATGGCGAATAGTTTGAAAAAAAAAGAAAGATATATATATATATATATATATATATATATATATATATATATATATATATATATATATATATATATATAATCTACCTGGTTAACATTGCCACCTTTTGGCTGTCATATCCTCATCAGCACGCTGGCGCGGTAAACAAGACTCCGTATTGCATGTTGGACACGATGCGCGCGCCCTTCGCTCGCCAGCCGGAGACAATCTCTCCCGCCAACCCCAGACACGCACGCTGGGTATTTATGTCTCGTATATAATAGCACACTCACCCTCGGAGTCTTAGTCAGCATCTTACTTATGCTTTGCGGTGGTATTCCGAGGTCTTCTACCCCCACAACTGGGCCTGGGACCTTACCTTACCTTACGATGGATGTGGAGGCCTTCTACTTTCCACAGCTGGGCCTGGGACCTTACCTTACCATACCTTACCTTACGATAGATGTGGAGGCCTTCTAACCCCCGCAGCTAGGCCTGGGACCTTACCATACCTCACCTTACGATAGTTGTGGAGGCTTTCTACTCCCCACACCTGGGCCTGGGTGGGACCTTACCTTACGTATACCTTTCGATGACTTCGATGGTCTTCTCCCTCCGGAGCCCTGTCGTGGGAACTTTGGTGTCATGCAAGTATTGAGTATTTCCGAGAATGTTCCCGTGGTGGTGGAGAGGCCTGTCTCAGGTTTGTGCTGGTGGGGAGGAGGACGAGGAACCACCTCCTCCTCCTCCTCCCTCGTGGTGAAGTGGTGATCTACTGGTTCCCTGAGTCCCGCTTTGGAGGGGATGGAGGAGGAGGGAGGTAGTATGCGCATGGGAAGGTTACTGTAGGTAGGGTTTGTATGTGGTGGTGTGGTTCGTGGTGGGAGTGACGGTCATCGGCAGGGTGAATGGAAGAGAGCCTTTGGCAACCTGATGGGGACCCTGACGGTGGTTTGCAAAGGGATCCGTGTCGTTACCGGAGGTACTCCGAGTCCTGGAGACGTACTGTTGACCCCCCTGGGGACTCAAATTCAGGAACCATTTCCAGTAAAGATCGAAGGCATACAACACACCCACACACCCTCTCCGTCTCCCCCAAGTCACTCACCTCGAAGACCGTAAGGCTGGAAAGGCCCTCGAAGACCGTAAGGCTGGAAAGGCCCAAGCCACACGCCACAGACTGCTGAAGGTGGATGGGTGTAGATCTTGATGATGTCCAGCCTTGGAGCAGGGTGTGTGTGTGGGGGGAGGAAAGAGAGAGGCTGGAGCCCCTTCCGAGGGAGGCGAACCTCCGACGTGAGTCAGACACGTGAGTTCACAGAGGTCATTCCCCGTGGAAACACGGCGGCCGCTGACATTGGCGGCTGCAACGAGTCTGTTGGCACACTAATCCCCGTGTGTGTGTGTGTGTGTGTGTGTGTGTGTGTGTA
>NC_092253.1:8640000-8657500 GCF_036320965.1 Panulirus ornatus
TCTGGGGGGGTCTACACGTTGTTTGGTATTTGATGCGAGGACCTGGCGTGGGGTGTTTTATCTGGGGTTGGGGGAGTTGCCTTGTGTTGCACAGCACACCTGACTCTGGGGAGCGTGTTGTGGGAGCTGGGGTGGGAGTTGGTGGTCATAGCCCAACCTGATATGGGGATCACCCCCCTCCTCCCACATGTCCTTTCCCCCCTACATGACCCCATGACCAAGCCAACCCCTATTACTATCCCCCCCCCCCCTCACCTCTAACCTCTATTCGATTTCCGACACGACAGCTCATGACGCTAGCCAGACGTATCAGGTGTTGCATGTGTGTGTGTGTGTGTGTGTGTGTGTGTGTGTGTGTGTGTGTGTGTGTCAAACCCCCCAAAGACCTTAAATCCCCATAGGGCCCCCCCGGGAAAAAGCCAATTGTGACAGACGCACCAGCAGGGGCCCCTCCCTTTAAAAAAACACACCGCCCTCTTCCCGACCCCCCCCGTACCGACCCACCCACACCGACTTCCCATCCCCCAACACCGACTTTTCCCACACTGTCCCCCCCCACACCACTCCCCCCCCCACCCCGATTACCCACCCGACCCCCACACGGTACACGGCCCGGGCCACTGGGGTGGTCTCCCCCCGGGGGTTGGCGGGGAGTGCGTATATGTTTTATTTGTACCTCCCCCTCGTACCCTCACCCCAACCCCATCCCCTCACACGAGGACCTCCACCTCCCGGGAACCCCCCAACCCTCCCCTCCCTCCCCCCCCACGAGTGGGGACGCCGCCACCGTCCCCCCTCCTCCTCCCCGCCGCCTCACCTGCAGGTCTAATATGGGGTTCCTCCTCCCTTCGTCGGGGAGGTCCTGGCGTCCTCTCCCCCCCAGCTGGGTCCCCGCTTCGTGGGGTCCTCGTCGTCACCAGCAGCTTTTTTTTTTTTTTTTTTTTTTTCATACTTATCCGCCATTTCCCGCTTAGCGAATAGCGTTTAAAAAGAACGAGGACTGAGCCTTTGAGGGGAAATCCTCCCTTGGCCCCCCCTCCGTTCGTTTTTTGGAAAATTTAAAAAAAGAGGGGGGGGATTACCATATATATATATATATATATAAAATATATATATAATAATATATATATATAAATATATATATATATATGTATAATACAAAAGAAGAACGAAAAAAGTCACTCACTTTTTTACCAAAGGCGTCCTAGCTACTCCTTTTTTGATACCAACTCTGTTAATTTCTTTCTTTTGTCTCCCCCCCGAGATTATCATCAAACGAAAGAGCACTTGGAACTTATCGGGTTTTATTTTCCCTGGACCATAGGGAAAATATATATATAATATAAATATAAAATATATATAATATATATTTTATAAAATAAATAAAAACTAGGTTAAGAGACGGAACACAGTGTAAAACTTTCTTCCCGTATCAAACACCCCAACACACACACACACCCCACACCCCACACACACATGTAAAAACTCCCTACGTTGACCGAACTAATACACTGTTTTGTAATCTTTTTCACTGGACGTGGCAGGAGTTGTGTTGCTAATGTTAATACGTTTTTGTGTTGGGGTTTCCTAACCATAGCCGGACGCTTGGTTGTGTTTTTTAGGGGCGGTGTTGTTGCCTTGTCTTTCGGTGTTTTATGTTTTTTCGATTTGCAGTGTATCGCTGGGGGTTTTGACAACCGCGGTTTACTTGTCTCAGAGAGACTGACACAACACTTGACTGTTTTAAAGGGTTTTTGACAACCGTTGGTGAATTGTCTCATGATTTACACAACCTTGTAATGTTTAAAGGGGGGTGAAACAGGTTTAGGTTGCGTAAAGATTGACACAACACCGTATAGTGGGGGGTTTCTCGGGTAATTGTCACCCCTTGAACTGTTAAATGGGGTTGTGCAACATTTTTGAGGTTTTCGTAGAGATTGACAAAAACACCTGTATATGGGGGGTGACAACTTCTTAAAGGGTTTTCTCCATTTGCACAACATCGACTGTGTAGTGGGGTTGTCACAACACTTTTTACTGTATATGGGGTTGTGACGGCACTGCTGGGTTGCCTACGAATTAAACAACCCCCTGTACTATAAGTGGCTCCCGGGCATACCTGTCCACACACCACACACACACAACACACACACACACACACACACACCCACACACCACTTAAACACCACGTAGTTTTTTTTTTGTGTGGTGTCTTGAGCTCCGTGCTTCCTTCTGCTCCCCCGGGGCGTCATTACCTTTATATTCTTTTTCCTGCCAGCACCACCACCACCGCGGGTTGGGCTACAGCTGCAGCCACTCATCCATTTTCTTTTTTTTTTTAGGAAATGGAAGAGAGAGAGAGAGAGAAGAGAGAGAAAGAGAGAGAGAGAGAGAGAAGAGAGAGAGAGAAGAGAGAGTGCACGTCGTCTCCACCCCTCGTCCCTTTCTCTCGATGGTCATCATTAGCCGATGGGTCTGGTCTGTGTAGTCCGTCCTTGATCAAGCCAGGCTTTTCGCTGACACCCGGTTTGGTGCGCGTGTGCACACCACGGCGCTTTAGCGAGGAGGAGTGAAGCTTAGTACCTACCTCTCCCCCCTCACACCCTCTCTCTCTCTCTCTCTCCCCACCTAGTGTGCTGGCTAGCAAAGGGTTGGGGTACATGTACTACAAAATGTACAAAGTTAAGCCGAAAGAGGACCTTAGCCCTGGGTGTTTTAAGAATGCTCGCGCTTCGGTAAGCTTAAGCTCACTGAATTCAGGCTTCACCCCCGGGGTGTGTTGAGTGCTTTGGTTGGTGTACAGGTAGAAGCTTTACCTGAAGGCAACTTAGCCTGAGTTACCTGACTGCACGCGGACACACCGCCAGCTTTAAATGATGTTGCACAGCTTAACGTAGATGTTGCACAGCTTAGCGTAGGTGTTGCACAGCTTAGCGTAGGTGTTGCACAGCTTAACGGAGGTGTTACACAGCTTAACGTAGGTGTTGCACAGCTTAATGGAGGTGTTGCACAGCTTAGCGTAGGTGTTGCACAGCTTAGCGTAGATGTTGCACAGCTTAACGTAGGTGTTGCACAGCTTAACGCAGGTGTTGCACAGCTTAACGGAGGTGTTGTACAGCTTAACGTAGGTGTTGCACAGCTTAACGTAGGTGTTGCACAGCTTAACGTAGGTGTTGCACAGCTTAACGTAGGTGTTGCACAGCTTAACGGAGGTGTTGTACAGCTTAACGTAGGTGTTGCACAGCTTAGCGTAGGTGTTGCACAGCTTAACGCAGGTGTTGCACAGCTTAACGGAGGTGTTGTACAGCTTAACGTAGGTGTTGCACAGCTTAGCGTAGGTGTTGCACAGCTTAACGCAAGGTGTTGCACAGCTTAGCAATCTCTGATTTGATAGAGACTTTGTTTTTATGTTGTTTGTCCTAAACTTGAAGCTGTGTTTTCTCCGTTTGTTTGTTTACATTGTGTGTTTTGAAATTATTGCTGTGTTTTCTCTGGGGAGGAGGGGGGGGGGGTGTTGTTTGGCGCTTTATTCGGGAGTTTTTTTTGGGGGTGTTTCATGGGGTAGTTTGTTTAGGGTGTCTTATCCGGGGGGGGTGATGGGTTCGTCCTGTGTTTTATTTTTGGGATTAGTCGTAAGGTGTTGTATCTGGGGGCTCAATAAGTTGTTTTATCTGAGGGGGTCTACACGTTGTTTGGTATTTGATGCGAGGACCTGGCGTGGGGTGTTTTATCTGGGGTTGGGGGAGTTGCCTTGTGTTGCACAGCACACCAGACTCTGGGGAGCGTGTTGTGGGAGCTGGGGTGGGAGTTGGTGGTCATAGCCCAACCTGATATGGGGATCACCCCCCTCCTCCCACATGTCCTTTCCCCCCTACATGACCCCATGACCAAGCCAACCCCTATTACTATCCCCCCCCCCCTCACCTCTAACCTCTATTCGATTTCCGACACGACAGCTCATGACGCTAGCCAGACGTATCAGGTGTTGCATGTGTGTGTGTGTGTGTGTGTGTGTGTGTGTGTGTGTGTGTGTGTGTGTTGGCACATGGAGTGTATTGGTTCGTATATAAAGAACTTTTTCTTTCTCTAATGTTGGAGGTTCCAGTCACGGACGGAAGCCCACATCAAGGCCGGGTTGAAATACAGAAGGTGGTCAATGGAAGGGGGAAAAATTTAACAAACCAGAGGCTGATCCATCAACAACTACAGATATGGACCGACGAGAGAGGAACTACAGATATGACCAGAGAGGAAGCTAGATATGAAGGAGCAAAGTGAGAGAAGGAAGTTAGAAGATCGGAGCTTAAGAGATGTGACCCCGGTGCCACACCCTGTCAAAAGCTTGGGATGTATCATGGGCAACAACTGCATATTCCCCAGAATCTCTCATGGATGATGGCCAGGCATCAATCATATAGGAATCTCGCCTTTACTTGCGATCGGAGAGAGGACTGAGATTCCAGATGTCCGAGGGTATGGGAGTTGAGGAGGGATTCCGAGACTGCGTAAATGTCAAAGCAACAGGATGGGAGTTGAGGAGGGATGAGTGCGGTCACCCTTCTCAAGAGATGGGGGTGTACCAGCGCATGACTCCAAGGAGAGCGAAAAAGGTCTAGTTTTTGAAACAGAAACGGAACAGAAGAAGAAGAAGAAGAAGAAGAAGAAGAAGAGGAGGAGGAGGAGGAGGTGAAGGAAGGAAGAGAAAAAATACAGGTGCAAGTTCATAGGCACACACTATCAGGACACGGGAATGGCTGCCATATGATAAGGAGCGATGTATGGAGGTGTAAACTTTATGTACTGAAGTATTCCCTGCTTCAGCAGTGCTTTTGGAAGGAATGACGTAATGCTCCCTGTCGTGCGTGTGTGTGTGTGTGTGTGTGTGGGTGTGTGCGCACCTGGGGAAGAGAGCTGACACTTGCCTGCTTGCTTGCTGCTGGTGGTGGTGATAACGAGGCCTCCCAAAGCTGTTGTTAATGGTGGTGGTTGGTGGTGGTGGTGGTGTGGTGTTGGAGGGCGTGTGTGGTAGATATTCTGGGCGGACGGGCGGTGGATGTGGAGGTCTAGCGTTTGTGGGTGGTGGGTGGCAACGATCTCACTGCAGGAGGCCAGCCGCCGCCCCCACCCACCCACCCACCACACACACACACACACACACACACACACACACACACACACACAGAGCCGCCACAGCCATCGCAAACCTCCACACCGCCACTAACCCTACATCCCCAGCTGCTACCAGCGCTTCCACCACCACCACATACCTAGCCTCGAGTGGTTGGGGATCCAGTGCACGGACTGCGGGACTTAATCTATGGGTCAGAAAGCCACACAACGAAGTCTCCAAATTATTGAATGGAAAATATCGAAGGTTTGATTTTTTTTTCTATTTTTTCCTCACTTTCGTTGTACTGGGGGTTGAGGGTGGATGTTAGGCAGGGAGGGGGAGGAGGGGAGGGGGAATGTTAGGCAGGGAGGAGGGGAGGGTGAATGTTAGGCAGGGAGGGGGATGAGGGGAGGGTGAATGTTAGACAGGGAGGGGAGGGTGAATGTTAGGCAGGGAGGGGAGGGGGATGTTAGGCAGGGAGGGTAAGAAGGGGAGGGTGTATGTTAGACAGGGAGGGGAGGGTGAATGATAGACAGGGAGGGGAGGGTGGATGTTAGGTAGGGAGGGGAAGAGGGTGAATGTTAGGCAGGGAGGGGAAGAGGGTGAATGTTAGGCAGGGAGGGGAAGGGGGGCGATGTTAGGCAGGGAGGGGAAGGGGGGCGATGTTGCCACTAGGCCAGAAGGTTACGCCGGGGGAGTGGAGGGGAGGGGGGAGAGGATAGGGGAGGGGCTGCTCTATTGACATATGGGTCATGGCTTGCCGATGAGGAGAGAGAGAGAGATATCGGTCACTTTGTTATCGATCACGTGATCGGGAGGTGCGACCTTGGAGGGCACGCACCACCTGTGTGTCCGATAACATAGCTGTTATCGGGGGGGTTGGGGTGGGCGGGTGGGTGGAGGAGTGGGCTGGTTTCTCATATCGCTTCGTGGGTCGTGACGACCCTGGGGGGGTTGTGTGTGTGGTCGTCACGGGTCGTTGCCGGGCGCTCCAGGTACTCGATTTCTGTCGGTGCTGGACAGAGAGAACGCTGTGTTCAGTAGCTGGGTAAGGCAACGGTATCCGGTTACTTGCGAGCGTACAGCACGTGTCGTCAGGGTGATCGGCTGGGCTATTGGAACTGGCCTTTTGTGGATGTGTTGCATTATAAGGCATGGACTTCTTATGGCGAGGAGCGGCAATAAGGTTGTGTTGAGTGTGTGGAGGGTGTGTTGATGTTCCTCTGTGTGTGTGTGTGTGTGTGTGTGTGTGTGTGTGTGTGTGTGTGCTGATGATCGTGTGTGTGTGTGTGTGTGCTGATAATCGTGTGTGTGTGTGTGTTGATGATCCTGTGTGTGTGTGTGTGTGTGTGTGTGTGTGTGTGTGTGTGTGTATAACGGCATCTCTTCATAATCACCTGTCTGTACTGTACTCCACTCGTGGGAGACGCCAGTCTCTTGAACTTTCCTCGTGTACAAGTAGCCTTTTGAACATCTGCAATGCACAGTTTCCTTGTTGGGTGTGTATGTATATATATCCTCCCCTTCTCTCCCCACGCCTCCCCTTCCCTCCCCTCCCCGCGCCCGACCGCTCGTCCGTCCCCTCGCTACACGCACGCTGAGGGAGTACTTCCTTATGTCCATATCTTAACAAGCTGCTTCCCCTTAACCCCCTCCTTCCTTGTAATAGGCTGTGGTTACTGTGGCACTGCCTCCCATGACGAGCTGTTCGCTGTCACCGTGGGTTAAGGCAGTATTATTATGCTACTACCACTACACACTTGAATGCTTTTCTCCATAGCTGTTCTGGGCCTCCGTTGCTTGTCAAAGGGAATGGCACCACTTTTTTTTTCTTTTTATTCATTTTGTTTGAAGTAGTTTTTATAGGCCAGGCCACCTCCCTCTCTTGGACTGCCTTTTAGGGGGAGGGGTGGTCTGTGTGGCCTGTGTACCCACGTAACAAACCCTCTCTCTCTCTCTCTCTCTCTCTCTCTCTCTCTCTCTCTCTCTCTCTCTCTCTCTCTCTCTCTCTCTCTCTCTCTCTCTCGTTGGGCGATGGCGTTGGGCAGCGTTGTATGTAGTAGCCCTCATTGTAACTCGCTCCATTCGGGCACCATATGAGCTACCCTTCTCTCGTGGGGCGCGAGATTAGCATCGTGTTGCCTGTATCAAGTGCCGTGTGGCCGGGACTGGAGGAGGAGGCTGCGATCCCCTTGTTTTGGTCTTGTGTTGTGCAGCGGCTGACCAGACCCGCCCTCCCTCCTTATCCGGGTACCGATCGTAGGCTTTCGAGATTGGAAATTGGAATTGGGTTCTCGAGACGCGGTTCCCATGTATGCCAGCGGTCTGTGAGATGTTAGGGAGTGCGTTGATGTTACTGGGTGCATTGATGTTAGCGAGTGCGTTGATATCACTGGTTGCGTTGGTCACTGGGTGCGTTGATGTTACGCATTGCATGAGGAAGGAAGGGGATGGGGGAGGAAATTGGATGTTAGCGAGTGTGTTTTGTCAAGAGAGTGCGTGCAGTGTGTTGATGTTAGGGTGTGCGCGGCGTGTGTGTGTGTGTGTGTGTGTGTGTGTGTGTGTGTGTGTGTACACTGGTGTAAGCAAATGCATAAGAGAGTGTACAATCAGGTGTTAGTGTGTGATAATGGCCACAGTTTCAGTACAGTGTCTTGAGGCGCGTGTGGTGGCGAGAGATGGCATTCAGCTGTGACCATTTGAGAGCAACGGGAGGAATATTTTGCCTTCGGGGGCTCAGGTTAAGATGAGGGAGGGATGTCTCTAGTTGGGGTAGTATTGGGCAGGGGGAAAGATACGAGGAAGATAGATAGATCTATCTACCCTCGTGTCGCACAGGGAGTGGTTGACACCAGACGGACGCGTGGTATATGCAACATACAGAACTTTGACATAAAAGTGCAGCATATAGAAAAGACAGATCAAGGCGTGGCAGCTGCATAGCTTGATAATTGTATAGAAGTTTGTGTGTGTGTGTGTGTGTGTGTGTGTGTGTGTGTGTGTGCGTGTGTGTAATATTGCGACCTGGCCTCCAGGAGGAGCAGTAGATAGTGGGCGGTGGGATCTAGACCAAGGCTGGCCACCAGGGCCAGCCATGCCTGCGTGACCAACGTATACCTCCTCCTCCTCCTCCTCCTCCTCCTCCTCCTCCTCCTCCCTCATTCTCTCCCTCCCCCAGCCCTAACTAACTAACCCCCCACCTCCCCACCTCACAGTTCTAACTCCCCAGCCCCAGGCGGCATCTCTCCCCTGCCCCTTCTGGCTCCCTAAGCCCCACAGCGGCGGCAGTGGCACCAGATACCCCTCTCCAAACCCCATGACCACACAACCCTACCACTCAACCCCACCACACCGGCACCCTTCAACCCCACCACACAACCCTACCACCCCATAACCCCACAACCCCACCACCACACAACCCTACCACTCAACCCCACCACACCGGCACCCTTCAACTCCATCACACCACATAACCCCACAACCCCACCACACCGGCACCCTTCAACCCCACCACCACACAACCCCACCACACCACACAACCCCACCACACAACCCCATTCCCGTGCTTGCTACAGGGCCGAGCGTGACGTGACGTGGGTGATGATGGGGAGAGGTGGCACGCACGCAGGGAGGGAGGTGGGTCATATCGTAGTCGTGGGTCGCTCTGGGTTACCCAACCCGCTTCTTCCTCCGCTCCCTCCTCCTCCTCCGCTTCCTCCTCCTTTTCCTCCTCCGCTTCCTTCTTCCTCCTCCTCCTCCGCTTTCTCCTCCTCCTCCGCTTTCTCCTCCTCCTCCTCCGCTTCCTCCTCCTCCTCCTCTTCCTCCTATTGGTACCTTTATTAACGGTGTCTAAAGTGGCAGACTCATATCCGAAGTGTTGGGTCACGCTGAGCCTCCCGCCTCCTCCTCCTCCTCCTCCTCCTCCTCCTCCTCAGTCGACGTCTCGATCTCGTTCCAACAGACCGTTCGGGAGAGAGAACTTCTCTGTCGCGTCGTGTTCGCCACCGTCATATCCCTCACCGGAGATCCTTCGTCCCCAGGGTTACAGTTCGGTCCCTACAGCTACGTTCAGTCCAGTCCAGGTCCAGCCAGCCACGAGAGCAGTGATGAACATGCTCAGTGATCAGTAGACCGTCGTCATGATCTTTGTGGACGCACTGACTGTTTCACCGCCTCTCTCCCCTCCTCCTCCTGTATTATAGCCTCGTTGTTGCCTATATCCCATGTATTGTATCTGTGGTTTCATGCTCAGTCTGCAGTTGATTCTGCCAACCTGTTATTATTATTATTATTATTATTATTATTATTATTATTATTATTATTATTATTTTTTTTTTTTTTTTTTTTGTTAGTTTTATTATTATTATTATTATTATTATTATTATTATTATTATTTTTATTATTATTATTATTATTATTATTATTATTATTATTATTATTACTTCTTGTTAGTTTTATTATTATTATTCTTATTATTTAATATTATTATTTATTATTGTTATTGTCTCTTACTATTATTATCATTATTATTTGTTCAGGTCTTGTCTTTTCGTCACCTTTGTTAGCTGTGTGTGGTGCCGTGTTCCCATCTCTGCCTCGTACATAAGTGCAGGTGTTCGCCCCATATCTTGGCCAGTTAACACGTGATTTCCGTCCTAGCGAATTCCACCCCCCCCCCCCCCCACACACACAGTCAAGTGCCGATCTCTCTCTCTCTCTCTCTCTCTCTCTCTCTCTCTCTCTCTCTCTCTCTCTCTCTCTCTCTCTCTCTCTCTCTCTCTCGCTCTCTCTCTCTCATGTTCACGGATCTTTGTCCGTGTTTACGACTAGTATGACAAGAGGCCCCAGTCACGAGGGGAGAGAGAGAGAGAGAGAGAGAGAGAGAGAGAGAGAGAGAGAGAGAGAGAGAGAGAGAGAGAGAGAGAGAGAGAGAGTTTTTATGTACCAAGGCCAGGCCATGTTGTGCTGTCTGCAGTTACTGACACGGAGGGTGGGAGATGGGTTGTGGGCACCACTCGATCAGGAGGGCAGTACTTCCCAGGGCGGCTACTGTCCACAACTTACTGACACGGAGGTTGTATGATGGGTTATGAGTACCGCTGCGTCAGGGTAGTACTTCCCAGGGCGTTTGCTGTCCACAACCTACTAACACGGAGGTTGTAAGATGGGTTATCAGTACCGCTGCGTCAGGGTAGTACTTCCCAGGGCGTTTGCTGTCCACAACCTACTAACACGGAGGTTGTAAGATGGGTTATCAGTACCGCTGCGTCAGGGTAGTACTTCCCAGGGCGTTTGCTGTCCACAACCTACTAACACGGAGGTTGTAAGATGGGTTATCAGTACCGCTGCGTCAGGGTAGTACTTCCCAGGGCGTTTGCTGTCCACAACCTACTAACACAAGAGGTTGTAAGATGGGTTTTGGGCACCACTCGGTCAGGAGGGCAGTACTTCCCAGGTCGGCTACTGTCCACAACCTACTGACACGGAGGATATAGTTTCGGGTTTGCATTATTGAGCGGTTGATTGACCATGGGACCCTCACTCGTTCCCGTGTGTGTGTGTGTGTGTGTGTGTGTGTGTGTGTGTGTGTGTGTGTGTGTGTGGTAGCGCAGTAAGGATCACGTGGGCTGTGAACCTCCTGACGAAGAGAACGGACGGCTCTCCAGGCACCTGTGGGAGCCACGGCTGGCGGATCCTGTATGTACCTGACTTGGAGGTGGTGTGGCCGAGCCCTTTGACACCTGGTGGGTTGCAGATGGTGTGTTGACACCCCAGTGCACATGACCTGGGTACGGGGAGGTCATGACCCCCTCCACGTGTGTGTGTGTGTGTGTGTGTGTGTGTGTGTGTTAATAGTCCACGTGTGTGTGTGTGTGTGTTAATAGTCCACGTGTGTGTGTGTGTATATGGGTGTCTGTGTGTGTGTGTGTGTCAATAGTCCACGTGTGTGTATGTATGTGTGTGTGTGTATGTGTGTGTGTGTGAGTGTGTTCACAGGCCGCGTGCGTGTGCATGAGTGTTTGTTCCGGTCCCCGTGCGCCTGTGTGTGTGTGTGTGTGTGTGTGTGTGTGTGTGTGTGTGGTATTCCCAGTCCACGCGCATGTGTGAGCGTGTGTCCTTACCCATTAGTACGGTGCGGGGAAGGGGTGACCTTAGATCTAGTAAACCCATGAAACGTTCCTTATTATTGTTAAACGTTTTATTAGTTGTGTGTGTGTGTGGTGTCTGCACGTGTACCACCACCATCCTCACCCAGTGTATGAATGCCTCCATCCACCACCCTGGTCTTGTAGAAGCACTTTCCTGCCTCTATAACCATTTTCCTGTTTAACTTCATGTCGTGTCTCCTCTGGTTACTCCGTCGTCGCGTATTTTAAAGAAACGTTTCAGTTACCAAAAAAATAAAAAAGGTTGTGATCAGATCACTCCTTACTTTTCCTTCTTCCAAGAAGGGCAGTAATTATCAAGGTTTCGAACCTTACCAAGTAACACAGCTCCTCTTAATTGTAGTGCTAGTTTCGTTGCACCTCGTGTGTGTGTGTGTGTGTGTGTGTGTGTGTGTGTGTGTGTGTGTACATGTGTGTGTGTGCGTGCAGCTGATGCACTTTAAACCCAGATGTGTCCAGGAACGTACCCAGCAAGCCTAGGGTACACACGTGGCTCCACCTGTCACCCAAGGTACACATCTGTGACTCGAACCCATGTATACACCTGTAATGCCCGAATTAGAGGACCCGCTTCACCTCCCACACGGAGCCACTTTATATATATATATATATATATATATATATATATATATATATATATATATATATATATATATATATATATATATATTATCCCTGGGGATAGGGGAGAAAGAACACTTGCCACGTATTCCCTGCGTGTCGTAGAAGGCGACTAAAAGGGGAGGGAGCAGGGGGCTGGAAATCCTCCCCTCCCGTTCTTAATTTTCCAAAAGAAGGATCAGAGAAGGAGGCCAAGTGAGGATATACCCTCTAAGGCTCAGTCCTCTGTTCTTAAAGCTACTTTTCCTCCTCCCCGTTACGTGCCCGTCTGGCTGGTCCCTCTCACCTATGCCTTATATTCACCTTCAGCCATCTGTATACCGGGTGTGGGCGGCTGGCCATCTGGCAAGATATCATCACACACTTACACACACACACACAGACACACAGACACACAGACACACACACACACACACACACACACAGTACCCCCACCCCGCCATCTCTGTTGCCACCGAGCGCGCGCGAGCCCTTTATAAGGTAGTCAAGGCTATCATATATATAAAGGCGGATACAGGTACAGTTCAGCGTGTGTCCAGGAAGGCTGGCGACGCCACACTGGGTGGTGGTGGGTGTGGTGGGGGAGGACAGCAGCCTTACGGTAACCCAAGCCTTGGATGGCAATCTAATCACGGGGTATGTCCTTTGGAGCGACATAAATAGAAAAAAAACAACAACACACACAAAAAACACCCAACGTATTTTTGTTTTGAATCGCGCTTAAGATACGAGTGATGATAAAATTTTTTATTCTTCTTTCCAGTCTCTTCAAGGTTAGGTTTGAAATTGGTTGGAGAGAGAGAGAGAGAGAGAGAGAGAGAGAGAGAGAGAGAGAGAGAGGGGTTTAATTAATAGTGATGAGGAGGTAGGGTTGGAGCTAATTCGGTCACCGTTTTCTTTATGGCTAAACTTCAAAACTCTCTTTTGAGAAATGTCGAGAAGAAAAAAGAAAGAAAAAAAGAGAAGCGCGTTATTCCGGATACAGCTAGATTTTGAAATTCTCTCTCTCTCTCTCTCTCTCTCTCTCTCTCTCTCTCTCTCTCTCTCTCTCTCTCTCTCTCTCTCTCTGCCCTGGCCTCGTAATATATATATATATATATATATATATATATATATATATTCTTTTTTTTTTTTTTCTTTTTCGTACTATTCGCCATTTCCCGCATTAGCGAGGTAGCATTTAGAACAGAGGACTGAACCTTTGAGGGAATATCCTCACTAGGCTCCCTTCTCTGTTCCTTCTTTTGGAAAATTAAAAACGAGAGGGAAGGATTTCCAGCCTCCCGCTTCCTCCCCTTTTAGAGGTTTAATGATTGTATGACCTCAGATGTTCAGGCTTGTTACGTGTATTGTGTGCAACAGAAGGTGAAATGACTTTTGTTTACAAGTGTTCAAACGGAAGACTCGAATTTGATATATTTTTTTCATTTCATTTGCATTTCTAATTTGTTAGATAGTTCAACAGCCGGTGTGAAGTGGAATAGATTTGGCCAAATGGTTATTTTATTCTTAATCAACATACTTAAGTTTAACGGAAAGAAGTTTGGAAAAGACGAAATATGGAATGAAGCGTTGGCAGAGCAGTGAATGAAATGAATGAAAGAAGAGGAGGTCCATCAACCCCTGATACGGAAAATATAGGTAATGAGGCTATTAGAACCAGTTACACTTCGCTATTTACGCCCCCAGCGAGTCGAAGTGGGGTCAGTTAGTCGCTCGTTATGCTTTGGAGAGGGTCGTTATCACACCCCCTTCGTTAGGGGAACGTACGTTTGACAGCACCTCCGTGTGAGTGACGAGTTGTGGTTGTGGTGGCTGGCGGTGTGGTGGAATACAGCGGTGGTAAAGGGTTTTGGTGGTGGCCTCTGCTAGTCAATAAATAACCCCCTCTCACGCAAGCCAGTTCACTACCGGTCGCCACCCGCGGGATTCTTCCACCCCACCTCATTATGGCTAGGCTTGCTCAACCACCTCTCCTAGTTAGAACTCTAGAAATTCCCTATTGGACTGGTCGATTGTGGTAATCACAGCCTCTCTCTCTCTCTCTCTCTCTCTCTCTCTCTCTCTCTCTCTCTCTCCTCTCTCTCTCTCTCTCTCCTCAAGGTGGTTTTCTCTTCTGAAAATTGCAGTTTTACGGTAATTCTTTGGTGGTGGTGTTCGTGGTTCTGCGCCTCGAAGGTACACACACACACACGAATGTTTCCAGCCACTCAGAGAGGAGCTTTGGTGCGGCCTTGTGGCCACTCGGGGAGCGTGGCATGGACCGAGTGAGACCACTCAGAGAGCGTGGCACGAATGAATCGCCAGGCCAGTTTGAGTGTGTGACATGGACGAGTTTTGAGGCCACTCAGAGAGCGTAACGTGGACTAGACTCGAGGCCACTCAGTGGACGTGACTTGATCAAGCCCGGCTAGTCATAGCGTGGCACTCATAGAGACGTCAGGTCGCTCAGCGAGCGTAGTATGGAGATTTTATGAGGCCACTCAGTGAGGGTAGAAAAAGAAAAACGCTTCGTTACGCCACTCAGAAAGCGTGACGTGCGCAAATCGTAAGATTACCCGGAGAGAAGGAAACAGACGATTCGTTACGCCACTCAGAGAACGTGACATGGGTGGAGTCGCGAGGCCATTCAGAGAGAACGGCAATGACTCTTCGTTATGCCACTCAGAGAGGCTTAAGCATGCGCGAAGAGTGAGGCCACTCAGAGCTCCTGGCATGGATTAGTCGCGAGGCCACTCAGAGAGCGTATGGTGGACGATTCGTTAGGCCACTTAGAGAGCGTGACATGAACGAGTCATTAAGCCACTTAAGTGGCCATGAGTCGAATTCAGGTGGTCGCTCTCGGGTGAGAATGGACGGCTTCCTTACCGTCACCTCCCCTTTGCTTACCGTCACCTCCCCTTTGCTTACCGTCACCTCCCCTTTGCTTACCGTCACCTCCCTTTGCTTACCGTCACCTCCCCAGACCACGAAGTTAGAAAAATAAGAACCAATTAAGTTTTACCGAAGATATTCACTGTCGGGTGAAGCTGTATATTCGAACGCTGTGTTAATTCGTTTCGCTACAAATCACGGCGTAGACAACGAACCGCTTTGTGTGACGTCATTATGTAAAGCCTTCACGGTTCCACTGTGACGGATCTGTGGCACAGTTTGCTTGACTCCGCCCCTTTGTTACGGATCTGTGGCACAGTTTGCTTGACTCCGCCCCTTTGTTACGGATCTGTGGCACAGTTTGCTTGACTCCGCATCTTTGTTGCGGATGATTGGTACAGTTTGCTTGACTCCTCCCCTTTGTTACGGATGTGTGGCACAGTTCGCTCGACTCTGTCTGTACCTTTTGTTACGAATCAGTGACACAGTTTAACCCACTCTAGTGGTCATTTTGCTTTACTCTGCCCCCTTTGAGACAGACCTCGCCCCCCTCGTACTGTCTGTGCCAGTCTCCCATTGTTACCGATCGCGGCGTCATATTGTCTGCACCAATCTCTTCCTTTGTTACAAATCCAGGTCGTAGTCTGTACCAATCCCTGCCTTTGTTACAGACCACACGTCGTACTGTCTGCGACTGTTTATGTCGTCTACTCTCTCTCCCCCTGAACCTCAACCTTGCGAAGTCGGATGTTTTTTCGTGGCTAAAGAGGGTTGTACAACTATATATATATATATATATATATATATATATATATATATATATATATATATATATATATATATATTCCTATGAGTCCACGGGGAAAATGAAACACGAAAAGTTCCCAAGTGTACTTTCGTGTAATAATCACATCATCAGGGGAGATACAAGAGAGAAATGTAACAGTCAGTTGATATACATCGAGGAGACGAAGCTAGGACGCCATTTGGTAAACATATATATATATATATATATATATATATATATATATATATATATATGTGTGTGTGTGTGTGTGTGTGTGTGTGTGTGTTTCATTTCCTCCTAGAAATCCTTTGAAGTATGTTATGAAATTGCTCGTCCGTATTAGTCTGGGCAGCACCAGGGAGGAGGGAACAGGAAGTGTTAGTTTAAAAGATTAGAATAATAATAAAAAAAAAAAAAATGACCTCGTGAAGAGCGCGTCACAGGAAGCCGCTACCTCTCTTTCCTACCCCTAGAATTGACGGTACGATCCTTGGGCACGACGGTACGGTCCTTGGGTACGACGGTACGATCCTTGAGCACGACGGTACGGTCCTTGGGCACGACGGTACGGTCCTTGGGTACGACGGTACGGTCCTTGAGCACGACGGTACGATCCTTGGGCACGACGGTACGGTCCTTGGGTACGACGGTACGATCCTTGGGTACGACGGTACGATCCTTGGGTACGACGGTACGGTCCTTGAACACGACGGTACGGTCCTAGAGGACGACGGTACGATCCTTGAGCACGACGGTACGATCCTTGAGCACGATGGTACGATCTCACAGATACTATCAATAAAACCCATTTAATTCAAAAACAAATAAATGAAAGCCATATATATATATATGTGTGTTGAACTCGGTGTCAGGTAATGGGATACCGTTAATTATAACGTGATGGAAGATGTGAAACCTTAGCTTGTGAAGCAGCTTGCCCAGGTGTGATGTCTGCTTTCATAACGGTTAGTAAGGATAACTTGATTACGACAGAGACGACCCCTTGTCTTTACTAAGACAATCCGGTAACTGACGTAACCTTTACGATGGGATTAGGTCTAAGGCTAATCCATTATACCCCAGTGTGTTACATGGTAAACATATGAATGCTCTGCGCATTGTGTGTACGTGAGTGCATAGCGTACACAGCCTGGTGCAGTATATTAGATAGCGTACATGTACGTGAGTGTACAGTTCACAAAGCCGGGCACAATGTAATGATACGTGGAGTACATGTACGAGTGTACAGTGCACAGATATCCTGGCTCTGTGATAATACATGGGGTGAGTGTACAGTGCACAATGCCCGGCACAGTGTTAAACGTAGACTTGGCACCTGTCACTCTCTCTTCCATTGCTTGGGCTGCTTCACTTGTAGCTAAACGGGTGTCAGGTGCTCACGTCGCCGTCCACCTGTGTTCTCACCTGGCTCACGACGATACCCAGGCTTGCCACACACTAGCGCCGGCCGGCAGAGACGCACTTAAGAGCACTTAAAAGGGAGTACGAGGGTGGAGGTATGAACCCACCCCACCCGTCCGGCGTCGCTGAGCCAATTGTTTGCTAATGAAGTGGTTCTCGGTGGGATGTGGTGTCCTTTGGCGAAGTAGATGTACTCGTTCTCCCCCCCTCCCCATTCTTTCTGTCGTATTCCATGATGCTTCTCAGATTGCTTCTCAACCCCCCCCCTTATTATAACCTGCCATCAATATATAGTCTGTTCCCATTTATATATCGCCTACACGCCATCCTGGGGCATTTGCAGATGCTGTTGCGCGGCGAGGCAGGCACACCCGCCAGCCAGCGTCCCTCCACGCGTCTAGGCTGCATTGTTCCCCACAGAGAATACACGCTCCACGGCAGCCGGGAAACGGGGTCGTGGCAGCCAACACCTTACGACCAACAATGCCAGAGAGACCTCCCCCCACACAGGTGGCTGGA
>NC_092253.1:8662500-8680000 GCF_036320965.1 Panulirus ornatus
TTTAAGGGTTAGGCGATGTCGATGTTGCTAAAGATGGAGCTAATGTTGGGAGGTGTTGCTGCGGCGCCTTGAGGTCGATGGATTAAAAACAGGTTAAGACTAGTATATATATCGCTGCTCGGTGTTGGAACTTGTGTAGTTGTGATTCTCTTACAGATATGACTATGAATTTAATACCAACTGAGGTGGATGATGTAGATTTTTTTTTTTATCGTGAAAATGACATTTTATGATAGCATGTCGATGGGTGGGAAGGTCAAGACTTGTCATTGTAAGCAGTTAGAAACAAGGTAATATTGCCGTGTTGGACATCCAACATTTTTTGGAAGTTGAAATTATGTTTTTCCGATGGTTTCTGATGTTGTTTTGCACGTTTCTAACCTTCATTTATACCGCAAATCACTACCTACGAATTGATCACCTCTTTATCCAACAATAATGGAGTACCTCGATTAGGAACCTGGGTTTTGGGTGGAGAAATCACAAAAAAACGAGTGATTTGCGATATAACTGAGGGTCAGAATCGTTCGAAAGGCATAAAAAAAACCACATTGGATATAGTTTCAACCAAACCAAACGCAGCCTGACGCACCTAGCCTAGCCTAGCGTAGCCAAATTCACTGGATGTCCAAATCGGTATTACTAATACCAAAAATAATGTTTACTCTTTAAACCCCCATGTTTAATAATATTCGGTGACCGGGATGTGTTAGACTTTCTTGGTCGATTGTATTATCAAATGCTACAGCTCTTCTTTCTTGTTATCTTTAGCTCGTGATCTTTCGTGTTTTCTTCCATCCTGCTCTTAGACCCGTGATGTGCGCCTAGTGGTGTCCCTAAAGGCGATGGTATAGTTATGCAAGTGGTTGTTTTTAACCATTATTATTATTTTCTTTCTGTGTATGTTACTTCGTGCCAGGTGTCTCTCTTGTGGGTTTTCTAACCTATCTTGTTTGTCTTGCAGGTACGTATGGGCGGTAGTGGAAGCGAACGGTGGAAGGTCAGAATATTTTTCATTCCTCTGTCTCGAGTATATATATATATATATATATATATATATATATATATATATATATATATATATATATATATATATGGTTCTCCCCCCATCATTTCAATGGGGGAACTCTTTATCGAAAGGGGTGTGTGACCTTTTGAGTATCATCCATTCAGCGCTATGGTCAGGGAGGCCCTGAGTGTTTACCCATTAAGGGTATGGTTAGGATGGCCCCCGTGAAGGTTACTCGTTAGGGTAGTAGAGTAGCCCCGTTTCTGGTGTAGGGTTGAGTGTTATACTGATGGCGCGTCACACACACACACACACACACACACACGTATCTATTAAGGTTAAGCGTTGACTGTATTACCATGGAACCCTTGAGCACGACGATGTGACCCTTGAGCACGACGGTACGACCCTTGAGCACGACGGTACGACCCCGCAACACAGGAGAATGGCGTCTAGGTACGATGGCCTTGCCTTTGACCTGACCCTTTAAAAAAGGGGTCAAGTCAGAGTCCAGGCCAGGTCATAGTAAGAATCGAGGGTGCCTGCATTAAGCAGCGACAGGCCTCAGGTGCGACACCATGGCAGGAATTACTGCGACGGATATGGGGGCCAAGGCCCCGCCATATTACGACCCTCCTGGTGTATATATTACGGACGACGGTGTGACGGATCAGGGGCATATACATGACCCTCCAGGTATATATATGACGCGTGGTGGCATGACAGATCAAGGGCATATACGTGACCCTCCAGGTATATATATGACGCGTTGTGGCATGACAGATCAAGGGCATATACGTGACCCTCCAGGTATATATATGACGCGTGGTGGTATGGCAGGTCAGGGGTATATACGTCCCTGTAGGTATATCCGACAGTCGATAGCTTGGCAGGTCAGGGGCATATACGTCCCTGTAGGTGTATACGACGCTTGATGGCGTGGCATTGTCCACCATCTAGGCTCCTATCCTCTCCCTCCACCCCATCACCCTCCCAGAATACCACATCATCACCACAACCCCAGTGGACTTGAATACTCTCGTTTTCTCCACTTAAAAACCACCACGTATTGACGGCGTCCATCTGTGGGAGTTGCCAGCGCTTTAAACGTACCATGTGTTGGTCGCGTACATCGTCCAGGATCGTGTACTTCCTCCCTCCCTCCCCGACCCACCCGGCCCTCTAGTCTCGTGTGTGCACTCCGTCCTTCCTTCCTCCTCCCTATCAGGAAGTAGCGGTTCCACCACCTCCCCTCAGACCAGTTTTGTGGCGCCACCACCCCGGAAAACCCCGACGGCAGTAGGGGTCCCACATTATATGTAGATATATTTCGTTCTTTCATACTATTCGCAATTTCCCGCGTTAACGAGGTAGCGTTAAGAACAGAGGACTGGACCTTTGAGGGAATATCCTCACCTGGCCCCCTTTTTTGTTCCTTCTTTTGGAAAATATATATATATATATATATATATATATATATATATATATATATATATATATATATATATATATATGTGTGTGTGTGTGTGTGTGTGTATTCACGGTACAAAGGAGACACCGTGACATTGAGTCTGTGTCTCATTTACGTAAACGTTTGGTGATGAACCTTACGATCAACTACTGGCCGTGGTTAATGGTTGAGGCGATTTGGCCCCCTCGACCTTCGTGTGCCGCGATGGCAGAGGAGGTCACGCCTCCTGACACAGGTGAGGCTAGCACCACCATGGTTACCTGTGTGTATGTGACCTTGTTGGGCCGCAGCTGTTGCCACCCTCGTCTTCAGGTTATGACGCCCGACTCATGCATGACTCGGGCCGTAACCTTCGTGACAGTGTTGGCCCCCGCCGAGAACCAGGAGGAGTTGCTGTGCTTCTTCCTGCTCTGGTGACACGGGGTGGTGGTGGTGGGCGACTGACCGTTGAGAACGGTGAGGAAGTTGAGCGACTTGGTGACGCGAGGGGGTCGGGTTAGTGAGGGAGGTTGGTATAGCGAATGGTGACGCGAGGGGTCGGGATGGTGAGGGAGGTTGGTATAGCGAATGGTGACGTGAGGGGTCGGGATGGTGAGGGAGGTTGGTATAGTGAGTGGTGACGCGAGGGGGCGGTGTGGTGGTGAGGGAGGTTGGTATAGCGAATGGTGACGCGAGGGGGCGATGTGGTGGTGAGGGAGGTTGGTATAGCGAATGGTGACGCGAGGGGTCGGGATGGTGAGGGAGGTTGGTATAGCGAGTGGTGACGCGAGGGGTCGGGGTGGTGGTGAGGGAGGTTGGTATAGCGAGTTGATGACGAGGCTGTGGCGATGTGTGGAAGCTCGTGGTCATGGGACAAGCTGCCATCTTTCCCCCCCAGTGCTGGGCAAGGCTCCTGCTGCAGTAGGTCTCCAGGCCAAACGGCATCTTTCAAATAGTCACACCTGACCCACTGTGAGTGTGTGAGCTGTCACTCCTGGACCTGTCCCCACACTGTACCTTCTACAGGGAGTGTTGCTGGACTCGTCCCCACACTGTACCTTCTACAGGAAGTGTTGCTGGACCCGTCCCCACACTATACCTTCTACAGGGAGTGTTGCTTGACCCGTCCCCACACTATACCTTCTACAGGAAGTGTTGCTGGACTCGTCCCCACACTGTACCTTCTACAGGAAGTGTTGCTGGACCCGTCCCCACACTATACCTTCTACAGGGAGTGTTGCTGGACCCGTCCCCACACTATACCTTCTACAGGAAGTGTTGCTGGACCCGTCCCCACACTATACCTTCTACAGGGAGTGTTGCTGGACCCGTCCCCACACTATACCTTCTACAGGGAGTGTTGCTTGACCCGTCCCCACACTATACCTTCTACAGGAAGTGTTGCTTGACCCGTCCCCACACTGTACCTTCTACAGGAAGTGTTGCTGGACTCGTCCCCACACTGTACCTTCTACAGGAAGTGTTGCTGGACCCGTCCCCACACTATACCTTCTACAGGGAGTGTTGCTTGACCCGTCCCCACACTATACCTTCTACAGGGAGTGTTGCTGGACCCGTCCCCACACTATACCTTCTACAGGAAGTGTTGCTGGACCCGTCCCCACACTATACCTTCTACAGGGAGTGTTGCTGGACCCGTCCCCACACTATACCTTCTACAGGAAGTGTTGCTGGACCCGTCCCCACACTATACCTTCTACAGGGAGTGTTGCTGGACCCGTCCCCACACTATACCTTCTACAGGGAGTGTTGCTTGACCCGTCCCCACACTGTGCCTTCTACAGGGAGTGTTGCTGGACCCGTCCCTCCCACACTCTACCCTCTACAGGGTGTGTTGTTGCACCTCACACTCCTACAGGAACACTAGATCCAGGTACACATTGGTCTGTGTACCGGAAGAGGTTGTCTGTGTGTTACAGTCTTCACTACAGTGTTTCATTGTGCTGAGTTCGATGTGAAAAAAAATGTTTTCCCGCAGCAGATCTGTTGGTTCCTCCTCAGGTTCTTGTAGAGCCTTTGCGTGTAAGAACATCTAGATGTGGTAGCTTGGAGTGTGTGGGCTCGTGACGTGAGAGTGTGTATGTTCGTGACGTAGTGTGCGTAGGTTCGTGATGTGGAAGTTTGTAGGTTCTTGACGTAGAGTATGTAGGTTCGTGACGTAGAGTGTGTAGGTTCATGACATGAAAGTGTGTATGTGTGTGTGTGTGTGTGTGTGTGTGTGTGTGTGTGTTTAGGACGGAGTCTGTGGTCATGTTGCGTGGCCTGTGGTGGGGACAGTGGTTCGACCCTCTGTGAGTCACAGGATGCTTGGGGAAGCAGGGGGAGAGAGTGTGATTGAGTGCAGGTGATGTGAGTGTGTACGTGTGTATGTGTATGTATGTATATGTATGTGTGTGTGTGTGTGTGTGTGTGTGATATATATATATATATATATATATATATATATATATATATATATATATATATATATATATATATATACCCTGCTGTGTGACGCTGATGAGCTACATACATCTGGCGACGGTGGCGTAAACAAACTGATACACACACACACACACACACACACACACACAATCCAAGGAAGTACGAGGTAATGAGGATGTGGGGCATAATGAATGAAGGGCGCGATGCGATAATTATCATCGACCAGACAGTGACGTACAGAGGTATGTGTGTGTGTGTGTGTGGTGCGAAAGCGACCCAGGGGTCGACACTGTTGCCTATGATCTTTGGCCAGGGCTGCGCGTCGGCAGAATAACGGCCAGTCGGTAAACCCTGTCTGCTGGCTGGTTGATGTTAGACTCGCTTCTCACGTATATAGATAAGGAGATGTTTGATGAGCCGTTTAGACTCGCTTCTCACGACATGCGTCTGACCAAAGCTGGACTACTCCGCGTACATGTTCGCAACGCACCTTAGACGAGCCTCCGGTGATGGACACCTGAATTAAAAGGTGACCGAGCCGCTTCGAGAAGCGTGTGACCACAACGCTGTCCACTATGGAAGAGAGAAGAGAAGAGAGAGAGAGAGAGAGAGAGAGAGAGAGAGAGAGAGAGAGAGAGAGAGAGAGAGAGAGAGAGAGAGAGCTCGATCACCCCCCCCCCTCTCTTTAAAAGTGTCTGAATCAGGTGGATGTTGCTGGTACGGTGTGAACACTTCGTCGTGGAGGGGTTCAGTCCCAGGGGGGTAACTGGAAAGCCCATACGTTGAGGAGGAACGGGGCGTCCAGGTGGTTAGGAGGGTCGTGTAGACGTTTGATTGGTTTAGTGCGGGCTGGAGTGGTGGCTGGCATACTTAAAGAACCAAGGAGACCTGCATGTGTGACGGTTGTTTACAACGATTTTAAAAACCCTTACGTGATGACCGTAAAGAGTTCAGAAGTTGAGGGGCCAGGCCACGCCCCGCCCCGCCCCCCTTACGAGTGTACAAATAGGTAATTACAAATAGAGAAACACGCACACTACACAGACACTGCCGTGTGTGTGTGTGTGTGTGTCGTCAGCCCAACACACAGACACACCGCTGGTGGTTGCAACACATACCCCCTCCCTCACCTCCCGCTCTCGACAGGAGAAGGGTCACACTGGAGGTGGAACAATGAAGATGACCCAACACTGTACACACACACACTGTCTCCCTGTTCCTCCTCCTCCTCCTCCCTACACACACACACACACACACACACACACACACAGATGGCTACACAGGTCACACTGACCAGGATAGACCCATAGCCACATTTCAGTCTAGAGACTAACACATATTTGGCGGGGATTCCAAAGCGAAAGTGTTATTTGAGCTTCAGTTAATGGGAAGTCAATCCTCTCTTCTTTGACCGGTTAGGTTTTTCGTTCGGTCGTCCTCAATACCTTTATTATAACCCATAAGTAGCAGATAGAGGGTTGACTTCTCATTACTCGTATTTATGACAAGTACATAGAGATAACCAAGGCTAAGCCAGACAGACCAGGGAGTCTCCTAAAGCAATTAGAAATGAAGTTTATTATGAAGTGAAATTAAGAACATCAAGAGGACGTATAGATATGGGACTGAGAGGGTCGGGAGTCTCCTAAAGCAATTAGAAATGAAGTTTATTATGAAGTGAAGGTAAGAACATCAAGAGGACATATGGAACTGAGAGGGTCAATAGAGACGTGGGTAGCCACTGAGGTCTGGGTAAGGCAGACGCCTTTGTGACCCACTGTTATCCTTTGGCGCTCCCGCTCGCTGGATGTGAGTGTGGGGTGCACAGCGAATGTGCCGGGGGACACCGGCGCAAAGCATTGGGCAAGTCATGCAGTAATTCGAACAGGATCCCAGGAGAGGGCGAGACTGTGTGTTGATATGCCGTAGATTTGACGGGGAAGCGGAGGGCACTTGCAGAGGCTGCTGAAGATAGCAGCTCTTGCTAAGGGAGCCGAGGGCACTTGCAGAGACTGCTGAAGATAGCAGCTCTTGCTAAATGAGATCGTGGCGAGAGTTTGCCTAAGGAGGTCAAGCAGTTATTTTTCTCCCTTGGCAAAAGTTTATGATTAGTTTGCAGAAGGCGTAGGGTTAGGCTGCCAGAAGTTTGCCGCTAGTTTGCCAAAGCTCTGAGACTTCCCTAGCTAAATTTGAGCGTGATATGTTAGCGTATAAAAATGGCTCAGACGTGTGTGTGTGTGTGTGTGTGTGTGTGTGTGTGTGTGTGTGTGTGTGTGTCACTACCTTCTTAAGGGTCAGGTCGAAGACCAGGCCTTCATACCCAAAGGTCGTACCTCTTTGCTCAAGGGTCACATCGCCGTGTTCAAGGGCCGTACCGTCGTGCTCAAGGGTCATACCGCCGTGCTCAAGGGTCATACCGTCGTGCTCAAGGGCCGCACCGTCGTGCTCAAGGATCATACCGTCGTGCTCAGGGGTCGTACCGTCGTGCTCAAGGGTCGCACCACCGTGCTCAAGGGTCGTACCGCCGTGATCAAGGATCATACCGTCCTGCTCAAGGGCCGTACCGTCGCGCTCAAGGATCATACCGTCGTGCTCAAGGGTAACGGAGTACGGCTACGTATGATGAACGTCTCGTTACCTTCCATGTGTCATGCACGTCCCTCGGTGAACAGATGTAGCCACTCGTTATCTAACGTCCTCATCATCACCACCAGTGTGTGTCTCGGGCGATGCTCAGGTTCCTCATGCAGTGAACACGGCCGCGGGCCCACAAGCTCAAGTGCCAGACAGCAAAGTGTACAATGCCTGGCCGAGACACTGGCCAGAAATGCTAGGCATTCGTGGGGAGGGAAGGAAAGAATTCTCGACGCTGGACCTTGTCACAGTCGTAAGTACCTCAGGCAGAGCTCTCTCTCTCTCTCTCTCTCTCTCTCTCTCTCTCTCTCCTCTCTCTCTCTCTCTCTCTCTCTCTCTCAGACAACCGATAAACTGAATGTTTGGCATTGTTGCAGAAATACCTTTTGGTAGGAGCCGCTTGGTGGATGCCCTTCGGTAAAAACCAACTCCTCACCTTGGCAGAAACTCCTCTGGTGGAAGCCTCATGGTATAAACACCTTTGGTAGAAGCCTCATGGTAGAAACACCCCTGGTAGAATCCTCTTGGTAGAAACACCTCTGGTAGAAGCCTCATGGTAGAAACACCTTTGGTAGAAGCCCCTTGGTAGGAACTCCTTTGGTAGAAACACCTCTGGTAGAAGCCTCTTGGTAGAAACGCTTGTGGTAGAAGCCTCTTGGTAGAAACACCTTTGGTAGAAGCCCTTTGGTGGTAGAAACACATTCTGTTGAAGCCTCTTCCTCGTCAGTAGTCTCTTGCCGTTTTGTTGAAGCCTCTTGTTAGAAACACCTCGCCAGTAGCCTCTTGCTAGGATCACCCATGGTCGAAGCCCTTTTTGATGGGAGACTCCTTGTAAGAAGCCCTCTGGTAGAAACACCTGTGGTAGATGATCTAGGGACGGGAGTGGAGGAGGCTCCTCCTCCTCCTCCTCCGCCGCCGCTCGTCCTGGGATTTACAGGGAGGTGTGGAAAGCGTCGTGTGTGACGGGATGCACATTGTGCTGTCAGTGCCGTTGTATTTCGTAGCGTCCCGACTTAGTAACAGAAGATGTCAATGGCTTTTTAAAGCCCGCCAGGATCTATGCCAAGGCGTGGACTTTGCCTTAGTACGACCTTCCTCTCTGGGTTTATATATATATATATATATATATATATATATATATTGGAAAGGATCACAACTTTGCGCGTGATCATGATATTCCTATGAGTCCACTGGGGAAAATGAAACACGATAAATTCCCGAGTGCACTTTCGTATAATAATCACATCATATACGGGAGACACAAGAGAGAAATATATATGGATAAGATCGGCTTCTGAGAGAGATAAGTAGGTTGGCGGTGGTTGTGAAAGAAGGACGTACAGGAGCGAGGAGGCGCCCTTGTGGCGACATTCACGCCTCCCCCTGTGTTGAAAACGTAGACGATCGTGGGTTGCTGTGTGGAGGGTTAGGGTGAGGATCGGGTGATTGTGTTGTCGGGTCGGGTCGGGTGTGCATGACATTGCCAGGGGTGCGTTGTGTTGTCGGGTTGGGTTGGGTGTGCATGACATTGCCAGGGGTGCGTTGTGTTGTCGGGTTGGGTGTGCATGACATTGCCAGGGGTGCGTTGTGTTGTCGGGTTGGGTGTGCATGGCGTTGCCAAGGGTTGGGTTCACCGCTGTAGTGAGGTTCGATCGGCTCCCCTCCCCCAGGAACCCCGGGCTTTGTTGACGGAAGCGAGATGCTGCGGCCGCAGGTAACAAGGATCGACCCGGAAGGAGTGGATCCTGTTCACAGTTGCGGGTGAAAGTGATTTTTAGGGTACGTAAAAAATCTGGCGAATGGACTTGACCACGGGTGGTAAAGCAAGGATTGGGGACGCGTCCTGTCCAGGAGTATATGACTTCCGTTAAGGATTGGTACCCTTTCCTGTTCAGGATTGGGGGGTCTCCTGTCAGAGATTGGGGTGTCATGGATTGGGACTCTTCTTGTCAGAGATTGGGGTGTCATGGATTGGGATTCTTCTTGTCAAAGATTGGGGTGTCATGGATTGGGACTCTCTTCTTGTCAGAGATTGGGTGTCATGGATTGGGACTCTCCTCTGTCAAGGATTGGGACTCAGGACTCTCCTGTCAGTGATTTGAGAATTCCTGCTGTCTCTGACGGTAGGAGCCTGTCCATGCCTGTATGTGTGTGTGTGTGTGTTTACAGTTGCATAACATGGGGAGGGAGTTCTACACTCGTGGGGCCCCATACCTTATGTACGGTTCGTTGAGTGAGTTCTACACTCATCTTGCCCACCTTTAGGTCTAGCCTAGCCCACCTCTCGGTCTAGCATATCCCACCTCTTGGTCTAGCCTAACCTGCCCCTTGGTGTAGCCTAGCCCACCTGTAGGTCTAACCTAGCCCACCTGTAGATGTAGCATAGTCCACTTTGTAGGTCTAGCCCAGCCCACCTCTAGGTCTAGGCTAGCACACACGGTAACGAAATTACATCCACTGATCCATGATATATATATATATATATATATATATATATATATATATATATATATATATATATAGCGGAGGTCAGAGGAAAGCTGCCTGCATGTGTAAGGCAGGATGTGATGTGTCTGAATTTTGTTATCCGTGTACGTTCGTTCACGTGTATTGAGTATGTGTGAGGTGAGCGTGGTGGTACGAGAGGGTGCGTGTGCGTGCCGGGGAGGGAGGCGGGTTGAATTCTAACTTCAGAATGGTCCGTTGTCCGCTACCTCGAAGACTCCATAGGCCCCGCCCCCGCACGCTCTTCCTTCCTCGTGACGTTAAGTACGTCACATTTCTCATCTCGTTCGTCTGTGGTTGTAAGTTGTGGGCCCGGACTGGGGCCGGTTAGAACTCTTCTGGCGGCAAAACGAGGGATTTTTTCCCTCCATTATTTTTTTTAGTACTCTCTCTCTCTCTCTCTCTCTCTCTCTCTCTCTCTCTCTCTCTCTCTCTCTCTCTCTCTCTCTCTCTCTCACACACACTCACTCACGTATGAGGCAACCCACTGCTCATACTGTGAGCGATAGCGTAGAGTGAATACAGTGGTCATCAACATCGGGTCTTTCGCCAGACCCGGTAGAGTTAGGGGGGGCAATTCTCATTACAGTAATCGTTACAAAAATTGGTGCGTTGCTTCAGCTCCGTTACGCAGTCTTTCGTGTGGTAAGGTTTAGGGGCAGAGAGTGGATACACCATCTTAGAACTTGAGGTATCTGTGAGGAAGATGATATGCCATTTAACCTGTCTACTCGCGCTTCGATTCCCCAGCTTCGTGGACTCTTTGAGAATTTTGTGTGTGGTGAGGTGAGCACTGGCAATAGAAGCTCGAGAAGGGAAGGGAAAGACGTCCCTTCCCGTCCCGTCCCATTCCATCACATCTGCGTGTGTGTGTGTGTGTGTGTGTGTGTGTGTGTGTGTGTGTGTGTGTGTGTGTGTGATAATCTTTTGAGTGGCCTGTGCAGGAGCGGCTGACATTATACCCTCCTGTTCGTGACCGTCTTGCCTTCCTCTCACAGCCTTAGAGAACACACACACACACACACACACACACACACACACACACACACACACACACACACACACACACAACACTCACGCTCCCACACCTGGCATGTTGGCTGGCTGGCTTGGCGCGCCACTCCCCCCTCAACGCTGGACCTGGACGTTTTTTTTTTTAAGCCTAGCAGACGAGACTGGAATATTAATTCCCCTATGTCCATTTGTGGTCTTGGGGGGCATTTCACATCCAGGAGCTGGAAGGTAAAAGCGACAGAAATGCTATCTTTATCTTCCATATACAAGCAAAGCCTCGCTTATGCGTGTCCGGACACACAGCTGAGCGTTTTGATGCGCTCCTTCACCTCTTCGTGGCCAGCCTGCCGGTCCTTTATCCGCCATCGAGCGGTACATTTGCATATTGGTTAGCGGAAGAGGAAATGCTTAGGGCCCCCCTCTACCCTAGCCATTCTTCTACGGGTCAGCCCCGGATGGCTGGCTTGGCAAGGTCCAGGGGAGGATGATGGGGTGCGTGGTGATGGTGTGGAGGCTTGGCAAGGTCCAGGGGAGGATGATGGGGTGCGTGGTGATGGTGTGGAGGCTTGGCAAGGTCCAGGGGAGGATGATGGGGTGCGTGGTGATGGTGTGGAGGCTTGGCAAGGTCCAGGGGAGGATGATGGGGTGCGTGGTGATGGTGTGGAGGCTTGGCAAGGTCCAGGGGAGGATGATGGGGTGCGTGGTGATGGTGTGGAGGCTTGGCAAGGTCAAGGGGAGGATGATGGGGTGCGTGGTGATGGTGTGGAGGCTTGGCAAGGTCCAGGGGAGGATGATGGGGTGCGTGGTGATGGTGTGGAGGCTTGGCGATGGTGATGGTAGTATTCGTGTTGTTGGTGGTCGTGTTTATCATGGTATGGTGGTGGTATGGTATTTTTCGTAGTCACTCCACCAACGACACCGCTCGTTGGAGCGAGAGGGGCGGCATAGGTGTTGAAATTAGAGTCATCATCACCTGCAGCAGCTGGCCTGGTGTGTGTGTGTGTGTGTAGCCCATGTCATGCAGCAGTGTGATGTCGTGTCACCGCTGCTGTCATACGATAGAGCGAGTTTTTGCTTGGGCGGGCACCGCGCCGCTGCTCCTTGTGTTGGTACGACATCCTGAAAGGAGAGAGAGAGAGAGAGAGAGAGAGAGAGAGAGAGAGAGAGAGAGAGAGAGAGAGAGCGGTGTTAGGGAATTCAGGACTGAATCTACGCGTGTGTGTGTGTGTGTGTGTGTGTAACACCGCCTCCTTTTCACGTGTACGTGAACCCCCCCTTTGAACACGACGGCCCGACGACCTGCCCCTTCAAGGGGGCAGATCAAAGAGACCGGGCCCGTCATATCCAAGGGCCTGGCCGTCGAGAACATCAACACTTGTCACCGCCACCACCACCACCCTCCTCCTGCAGTAGTGCTTCATCTCTCGCAGCAGAAGTACACCTCCAGATTGCGTGGATGGACTTGACACCTCTCAAGACCCGAGAAAGTGTACTTGCTTAAGACGCTCGCTCGTTCGCTCACCGATCTGTAGATATGTGAGTGTCAGCGCCCTGTGTGATCGAGTGCTCCCTACGAAACCTTCTTTGTCTGCGCGTCGAACGCGTTGACTCACCGGAAGGAGAGAGAGAGAGAGAGAGAGAGAGAGAGAGAGAGAGAGCGCCACGAGGCCATTATTAGATTACGGGCGAGTTTTTTTGGGGGGAACCTGTGTTTGGCCTTTGTCCCGAGTCGCCACGAGTGAAGACTCTCCACAATTATTGACTTTGGTCAAACACTCTCCACAATCATTGACAGTGTGTTCAAGCTAGAAAAAAAAAAAAATTTATCTTTTTTTTTTTATCACGTTCAAGTTGTTGATCGTGTGATTGAAGTGAGAGGGGTCGAGTTTAGTCTCGAGAGAGCCAAGTTCTTCCTCAGGATCTCTTGTCACGAGAGTCTCTTACCTTGAGTGGAGACTTTCCTCTCAGTTACCGACGTGTGGGCTCAAGTTAAATCTGTTGTTGCTCTCGAGTTTTATACTCTCAGGATGGCGGTCGTGTGACGAGGGACGAGTGTGCGTGGGAATGTGGGCCAAATGATTTTTTATTTTTCTTCTTCTGTGTCTGGTTCCTGAAGGTACTTGAACTGTCGTAGTTATTCATGTATACACGCGTGTGGTTGACACTTCCACCTGCCTGGCCTTGTAGATTATGCGCAACATTTGTCATGGTTCGTTAACGATTAGGATGAGGGATTGAGCGTGTCGTGGTTCCGTTGTTGTATAATGATTGGGATTCGTTGTAACTGCGGTTAGTGATTGTGATTGGTTCTGCGTGATTTGATGTAGCTCCGGCAGCACTGTGATTGGTTCCGCCTCAATTTCTTGGAAATGATCTCTCTCTCTCTCTCTCTCTCTCTCTCTCTCTCTCTCTCTCTCTCTCTCTCTCTCTCTCTCTCTCTCTCTCTGACAGCGCTGTGACTGGTTGTGTGTATTTCTGGGAACACCAGTGATCGGCTTTGTCTGGTGGAGCAACGAGCGAGGGATGTGACACTTGTCGTTATTTTGATGTCGGTCAAGCCCTCCCTTGTACAGACTTTAGCTCAGGAGCAGCAGCTTGTGACACGTGACGTAACGCAGCTGGACTTATATAGTCGTCTAGCTTCTCGTGCCCCAGCGGTGTCGCCCCCGTAACGGAAGGAGTGACGAGGGAACGACGCGTCACACTTGACTGTACGGGCCGATCCTGAGCGGGGTATGGGGGTGTGCTGATGGTAGAGACGTATTGGTGGACGTGTTCGGCTTAGAACGTGACGGTACGACCATCGAGCCCCAATGGCGGTAGAAACGACGCTTGAGGACGACTTAAACCCACCCTTGACCACGACGGTACGACCCTTGGTTATGATAGCCGAGCCTTTGACCCGTCACCTACCTACGAGGGCCAAGCCAAAGGCCAGAGACAGACAAGAAACACTACGCATGAGAATTTATTGACTATGTGACTTAGGCGACTATACGCGCTCTTGTCTACCGCATCCGTGTTCCACAATCGGCACAAACCACGTCATTCGGTAAGTCATAGGCTGTTTTCTCGTATACTAAGCTCTCCCTTTTAGTGGGTGGACTATAGTACACTGACCCGGGACCAATTTAAAAGATTTTTTTTTTTTTGTTATTGGAACGTCATGTAACGCTGTCTTTCTCTTGCCTCTCTAAGTCCGGGGGTTATTTCCTGTAGCTCAAGTACTTCGCCAAGAACAAGTGTTTTCTTCCCAACTGGCTGTCTAGTAATGTTCACCATTATATATATATATATATATATATATATATATATATATATATATATATATATATATATAGGGTTAAGTGTCCCCAACCCACAGCTACCAAAGGCCCGCTTCACACCCCTACACAATGTCCCTTTTCCCTCTGAGCCAGGATGGGCTGAAGGATATGGAGTACATCCTGTCGTATCCTTGTATCCCGTGATTATGTGCTCATACATATATCCGGTTGACTGTCTTTCTTTACGTAGCAGCGTAAGGTAAAAAAAAAAAAAAAGGTGGTCGTGCAGCTGCCGTATATAAGAACGAAGTGGTTGGTCGTGGTGGCGGAAGTGAACGAACGAAAGTAACGGATCAAGGTTGAGTGTTCGAAAGGGGAAGGGTTCTTGCGTTACCCAGGATGGACTGTGTTGAGCCAGGATGGACTCTCCGTGTGTCCGGTATCCTTTCTCATGTCATTTCCTCTGTTCCATTTTCACTTTCCCATTTGATTACACAGATGCTTTTTTTAAAGACTTCCCTCCCACACATACATGCCACACGCTCACCACGAAAGACACCTTCGGTAGATTTTTTTTTTTTGTGTGTGTATGTGATGTGTTCCTCTTGCCCTCTGTATACCCCACGTTGATTTCCGGGGGCTTGTCTCTACCCCTACAGTTAGGGCTGGACCTTACGAGGATCCACAGTGTTGTTCCTTTTAATCAGGGCCACTTGATTTCAAGTGCGCCCGTTGTCTTAATCACTACCAGGGTTAATTGTGACGAGACCCCGGCCTTGCGTGGTATCACTCTGTCATTATGGTTAATTACCGGCCGGTAAATAAGACTTGTCTGGAAGACTGAATTTTTGTTTTAGTTACTTTTGGTCGGTTTTGTGTAACATGCAGAAATGGGTGGGGAGCGGCGAGATACTACTTTTTATTTTTTCCTGGGAAACCCGAAAAAGTTTGTAAAACTTTCGGCAACGCGGTGGAAAGTTCATGGGGGTGGGGCAGCTTTGGGCATGGGAGGAAGTGATTGTGGTCTTGTGGGGGTCAAGCGTGGTACACCTGGAGGTAGTATTAGGGGGGAGAGAGTGTGAAGGGAGGGAGTGGTATGTGCAGTGAAGGAGGATATATGATGATCAGGTCGTGGTGCCAATCATCAGGAGGATTGGGTTTTTTTTGCTCCTGTTTAGAAGGATGCGATCCAGCAGAAGTGGGAAGAGGGGGAAGGGGGTGGAAACGGAGAAACAGCCTAAAGAAAAGAAAAGAAAATGGGAAACGGGTCGAAGAGAACGGGTAGGATCTCATGTTGGTGACGTTGGGTCACACGATTATGTAGTGTGGACGTCCTCCTTCCCTCCCTCCCTATTACTCTCTAGGTGTTCGACTCCCATTGAGTACGGCGATAGGTGTAACCGGACTCCACCCGCTCGAGGTGACGCCGCGAGTGGAGGAAGTCGATCTCTGGCGAGGCTCTAACACTGGGGGGGAGGGGAAAGGGGGTTGCAGCAGCGGCAGCAGCAGTCTCGTCAGAAGCTGTCTCAATTCCCAGCGGATCCGCATTTCCCTGCCACGACCCGTCGGTATCAAGGTACGACCCCCCCCCGTCCCAGTGCCCGGTCGTCATACTGAGTGGTCGTACCGTCGTGCTCCAGGGGGTCGTCGGTCTTAATGGGATGAGGGTGGGTGTCGTTGATGATGTGGTGGACAATCTTAATGGGGTTGAGGAAGGGTTTCGTTGATGGTCTGGTCGACAATCTTAATGGGGTGAGGGTGTCGTTGATGGCCTGGTCGACGATCTTAATGGGGTGAGGGTGTTGATAATGGTCTGGTCGACAATCTTAATGGGGTGAGGAAGGGTGTCGTTGATGGTCTGGTCGACTATCTTAATGGGTTGAGGAAGGGTGTCGTTGATGGTCTGGTCGGCTATCTGAATGGGTTGAGGAAGGATGTCGCTGATGGTCTGGTCGACAATCTGGGTGTCGTTGATGGTCTGGTCGGCTATCTGAATGGGTTGAGGAAGGGTGTCGTTGATCGTCTGGTCGACAATCTGGGTGTCGTTGATGATCTCGTCGACTATCTTAATGGGGCGAGGAAGGGTGTCGTTGATCGTCTGGTCGACTATCTGGGTGTCGTTGATGGTCTGGTCGACTATCTGAATGGGTTGAGGAAGGGTGTCGTTGATGGCCTGGTCGACCGTCCTGTGAAAAAGGAAGTGCATGGCGGAAGAGAGTGAGGAGATATGTGCATCCCGACATTGCTGAGATTGTCCGGGTTTAGTTAAGGAGTGGAGGCGGCCTGGTCGAGGTCATTTGCCCGGCCCCGCTGGTCGACTGATCATTCGTTGGCCACGTTGCCTCACCTCGTTCATCACACACTCATACACATTCCCTTCTCACTGCCACCGTGTTGTCCCTCGCTACTTCTCTTCCTCTTCCCATCCTAAATACAACAATGAGAGTTGTAGTATAAATAGTAGTAGTAGTAGTTGTTGTGGCAGTAGTAGAAGTAGTAGTAGTAACAATAATACCTCGACTGTCTTGCTCTCCCTCCGTCCCACACACACACTCCCTTACCTTCCCAGGGTAGTGGGCGGCATGAGTACCCCAGCCCTCCATCCCCACTCCCTCTTCCCATACCCCGACCCCTCAAGTTCCTCTTCCCTACCGCACTTCCTTATCCCACGAGCCAGCAATATTTCGGCGTTCCCTTGACTCGCTTACCTTCTACATATGTACACCGTTACACACACATACGAGCGTGCAACTCGCTCCCACGTCACATACAGGCGAACGTGCAACTCGCTCCCCCGTCGCACAGGCGAACGTGCAACTCGCTCCTCCGTCACACATAGACGAGCGTGCAACTTGCTCCCCCGTCACTCACACACACACACACACACACACACACACACACACGAGTTTGCAGCTCGCTCACCGTAACGCACAAGTAGTAATCTCAAGCACGCATGGGATATATAAGTCCTGTACTGTCATTTACACGTATATTTACACTTACGTGGAAAATAGATAGGGTTGCACGCGGAGCAGCGCGGCCACCACACTGCAAAAACTTCTCTGTCGTGTGACACGACATAACACTGCTGCGTGACAGGGGCTACACACACACACACACACACACACACACACACACACACACGGCCAGCTGCTGTGGCTGGTGATTATTGTGTGA